>NC_142463.1:19608675-19760191 GCF_049115385.1 Moschus berezovskii
AGCACTTTCACAGCATCATCTTTCAAGACTTGAAATAGCTCAACTGGAATTCCATCACCTCCACTAGCTTTGTTCGTAGTGATGCTTTCTAAGGCCCACTTGACTTCACATTCCAAGATGTCTGGCTCTAGGTCAGTGATCACGTTATCGTGACTATCTTGGTCGTGAAGATCTTTTTTGTACAGTTCTTCTGTGTATTCCTGCCACCTCTTTTTAATATCTTCTGCTTCTGTTAGGTCCATACCATTTCTGTCCTTTATCGAGCCCATCTTTGCATGAAATGTTCCCTTGGAATCTCTAATTTTCTTGAAGAGATCTCTTGCTTTTCCTATTCTGTTGTTTTCCTCTATTTCTTTGCATTGATCACTGAGGAAGGCTTTCTTATCTCCCCTTGCTATTCTTTGGAACTCTGCATTCAGATGCTTATATCTTTCCTTTTCTCCTTTGCTTTTCGCCTCTCTTCTTTTCATAGCTATTTGTAAGGCCTCCTCAGACAGCCATTTCGCTCTTTTGCATTTCTTTTCCATGGGGATGGTCTTGGTCCCTGTCTCCTGTACAATGTCACGAACCTCCGTCCAGAGTTCATCAGGCACTCTATCAATCAGATCTAGTCCCTTAAATCTATTTCTCACTTCCACTGTATAATCATAAGGGATTTGATTGAGGTCATATCTGAATGGTCTAGTGGTTTTCCCTACTTTCTTCAATTTAAGTCTGAACTTCGCAATAAGGAGTTCATGATCTGAGCCACAGTCAACTCCTGGTCTTGTTTTCGCTAACTGTATACAGCTTCTCCATCTTTGGTTGCAAAGAATATAATCAATCTGATTTCGGTGTTGACCATCTGGTGATGTCCATGTGTAGAGTCTTCTCTTGTGTTGTTGGAAGAGGGTGTTTGCTATGACCAGTGCATTCTCTTGACAAAACTCTATTAGCCTTTGCCCTGCTTCATTCCATGCTCCAAGGCCAAATTTGCCAGTTACTCCAGGTGTTTCTTGACTTCCTACTTTTGCATTCCAGTCCCCTATAATGAAAAGGACATCTTTTTTGGGTGTTAGTTCTAAAAGATCTTGTAGGTCTTCATAGAACCGATTAACTTCGGCTTCTTCAGCATTACTCGTTGGGGCATAGGCCTGGATTACTGTAATATTGAATGGTTTGCCTTGGAAACGAACAGAAATAATCCTGTCATTTTTAAGATTGCATCCAAGTACTGCATTTCAGACTCTTTTGTTGACCATGATGGCTACTCCATTTCTTCTAAGGGATTCCTGCCCACAGTAGTAGATATAATGGTCGTCTGAGTTAAATTCACCCATTCCAGTCCATTTTAATTCACTGATTCCTAGAATGTCAACGTTCACTCTTGCCATCTCCTGTTTGACCACTTCCAATTTGCCTTGATTCATGGACCTAACATTCCAGGTTCCTATGCAACACTGCTCTTTACAGCACCGGACCTTGCTTCTATCACTGGTCACATCCACAACTATATTAGAAGGAGCAAAATCCTCATGTTTCATAATAGGGAATCAATAAGTAGTGTCTATAATTGAAAGTAACAATTTAAGCATGTTATTTAGAGCTACAAGGGTAAATGCCAAAATAAGTAGCTCAAAGAAGAGGATGTGATTACCTTTATGGAAAAGGCTATGAGAAGAGGGGGGGCAGGGCACTAATATTTTTAGGAACAAACTCTGAGCTAGAAATACTAAGTATTTTTTTGAAAGACTTTAAAACTATCTTCCTTTCATTCCCTCTTTTATCACCTCAGTAAAATGTCAACATCCTCATTGTTAGGGTTCCTTAACCTCACTTCTGATTATTTTTTTCTCCACTTCACTCAACCATTTTGTCATATTCTATTTCTTGGCACTACCAATAACTGCACTATCTCTAATGTCTCATTTAAAAATATCCTATTAATTCAAAAAACATACACATATTGAATTCCTAATTTGACCAGGTGTATTGCTTTCCTACTTTCATTATATACCTTTCTCTGAAAGAAGAGGTGGGCAAGATGTCAACCACCCACCAGAAGCTCACAATCCAGTGGGGAAGGGAGTCATGTAACCAAAATTAAAGTACTGTGTGGTAAGTACTGTAATGTGGGTACCTACAGTGTTCTGGGTTAGACCGTGTTTTACTACAGAAAGAAGTCAAACAAGAAAACTACTAAAGTCAGGTGATGAGAGGTAGCAAAGGTTCTGGATTCCACATGGTACCCACATGTGTTATGCAATTTGAAAATTTAATATGCTCTTAAGTATTTTTTTTTACAGTAAAGTTTTCATAAAATTTGTTTTGAAGTTAATAGTCCTCATTCTTTTTTCAAATTAATTTTTATTGGAGTGCAGTTGCTTTACAATGTTGTGTAATTACAAGGTCCATCTAGTCAAGGCAATGGTTTTTCCTGTGGTCATGTATGGATGTGAGAGTTGGACTGTGAAGAAGGCTGATCGCCGAAGAATCGATGCTTTTGAACTGTGGTGTTGGAGAAGACTCTTGAGAGTCCCTTATACTGCAAGGAGATCCAACCAGTCCATTCTAAGGGAGATCAATCCTGGATGTTCATTGGAGGGACTGATGCTAAAGATGAAACTCCAATACTTTGGCCACCTCATGCGACGAGTTGACTCACTGGAAAAGACTCTGATGCTGGGAAAGGTTGGGGGTGGGAGGAGAAGGGGACGACAGAGAATGAGATGGCTGGATGGCATCACCGACTCTGTGGACATGAGTTTGAGTGTACTCCGGGAGTTGGTGATGGACAGGGAGGCCTGGCGTGCTGTGATTCATGGGGTCGCGGAGAGTCGGACACGACTGAGCGACTGAACTGAACTGAACTGAACTGAATCAGCTATACATGTACATATATTCTCTTTTTTGGATTTCCTTTGAAAGTCTGTATTCTTTTCACTATGCCACCCTACCCCTCCAATAAAATAAAATAACCTTCCCTCTGGGATAACTTGCTTGGGATAGAGGCTTAGCAACGTCAGTAAACTTAAGGCTTGGTGGGAACTTACAGATGTAAATAAAGTGAATGCCAAGCAGCCATTGTTATGATCCCTCTGGTCTGCAATCATTGAATCTCATCCGCTCACACTTAGGCTCACATAAACATCTGTGTCTACATTAGAGAAGTAAGAAGCTTGTTCCAAATATTTATGAAGAGCTTACCTCTGTCTGTTATTCGTTAACAAATATTGAACATTTTCTCTGGCCTCTCTGAGAGGTCCAGATATGGTTCTTATTCCACAGTCTAGTGAAGGGAGATGATGCTATAACAGATAATTTAAATTCTATGATTACAGAAAAATGGCAGCTAATCCAATCTTAGAAATAGAAAGCTAGGGAAAGCTTGTTGGAGAGGATGATACCTAAGGTAAGAGCTGAAAAAAGGTTGGGTAGCTACAGGCTACTTCAAATGAACTCTGGTCATGATGACAGAATGCTTACTGACTTCCCACAGATTGTACACATGGGTCCATTTCACTGGTCAGGCTATGGTTACCTTATGATTCAGAGCAGGATAGGTGGTCCTACCAAGAGTTTCAAAAAACCTAAGCCATGTGGGCTACTTGTCACCCAAGGTAATGAGAGCTTATGATGACAGCCTGGGCTTTCTATCACAACCCTAATTATCACAGTTCCCTCCTACCCTTCAGCCCTCATTCCATGAAAGTTTTCCAGTAGAAGGAAAGAGACTCAAAGGAATCAAGCTCACACAGAACTTTCAAGTTTTTTCTGGCTACTGAATGTGGTACAGGGCTGCAAAATCTTATCCTATAGACCAGAGTCCAACAAGGATAAGATGAAAACATTTCAAGCTTATGAATACATATACTAGATTACTACAGTCAAAAGAAAAGTTCCATCGAGATTTCCCAGAGTAGGGGTGGGGATCAAAAATTCTCTCAATTAACTTGTTTCTGTCATAACTCCTGGGCTTTTCACTATGCCACCGGTAGGTTCAGCAAAGGCATATTCGGGGATATACTGAGGCCCTCCCAGGCAACCTCAGCCCACCAAAGCAGTTTTAAGAAGGAAATTTGCCACTTAAAAGTCTTCAGGCAAGTTGGGGCCAAGTTCTCAGATGTTACCTTGACCAAATTGTACTCATTCTTTTCAAGAAGATAAAAATCTGCCAAAAACAAATCCCTGGGCAAAATGAAAGGTTCCAGGAAAGAATGACAGAGATTTATAATTTGATAAAGACATCAAACACTCAAACGAGAACAACTTGCACTTAGCTTTCTGAACATCTAAAAATAGCACATATGCTCAATCTTTCTAATAAGCTGTCTCTCCAATGGGGATTTCATCAGCATAGTTTGTTCTTTGTTGTAGCATGCTAGGTGTTTCATAAGACATATAACAATAGTCCTTTTTCAACATCAAAGGACTTAAATAACTAAACCTCTAACTAGTGTGTTGGTATTATTATCCCTATTTTCTTGGTTGTGAAACTGAGGCAGAGGGTAAATGAGGCTTGCCTGAGGCCACAGAAAGATTCCTGTCTAGATTAAATAAAAAATTATCAGCTCCACAATCTCTAAATTAAAGGAAGCCATGAGACCTGCAATATAAGTGCTTTAACCACAGGTTACAGAACTCCACTGTGGATTTAGTCTGCTGAGGCCTCTCAAATATACTTCGCTAACCTGTTCTCAAAACATGTACCTAAGGAATGGTAGCTTTGTTTCTAAAGTACTAAAATGGCATCAAAGCCTAATTACTTCAGACACTCAGAGGAGCATCTAATGTAAGTCAGGCTCAACGTCCAAGGACTCAGCCAGCTTTGCTCTATGTGCTGATCACAGACTGCATCCTTACTTCCTGCACAAGAGACAGTGCTCCTCCTGCACAAGAAGAGCCAGGCTTCTTGCTCATATGGCTCTAAACAGGACAGAAAATTTCCTACAACACTGGGTCTCCCTCCACTTTAGAAAGATATCAAGGAGCAAAAGCAGCACTCTTGGAAGACAACATAGTCCCCTGAATGTTGGTAGATTTGCTAATTTTTAATATTTTACATAAAAATATTTAAGAGTTCTACATTAAATCACATACTTTAAAAGAGTTCTATATATAAAAATAACTACCAACCACACAAAAAGGAGAGAAAAATATAATTCTGAAAAATACCAGACGACTGAACTTGTTCTAAAGCCAAAAGTCTAAAGTAGACTTTTGGACTACAAGATAAAGTAAAAAAAGCATGGGCATCTGAAATGCACAAATGCATCTCAAAATCCAGGACTGGGTTCTAGCTCTGGCTCAGCACCTAACCAGGTATGGGATTTGGAGCAGGTTATTCAAGCTCTCTGAGTATGAGGTTTCTCAACTGCAGAACAGAGTAATATGATCTACCTATCAAGGTGGCTTGAGGGATCAGAAACACAGGCCAGACACACACAGTAAATATGAAAGATTTCCCTTGCAATCTTCAGAGAAAATGTTCTACAGAACATTTTCCACAGTTTCTGTGTAACTCCACAGAAAATGAAACTTACATCCTGATATTTAGCCAATAAATTACCTTCCTACTTTAGTCTCTAAGAACAGAAGTAAATTAATTAATTTCTCAAATGTACTCATTTATAAAGCTTTAGCCAACTTAATTATCCCTAAAAGTGCTCAACTGGCTGCAGAGAGAGATCTTGTGTGAATAATTAGCTGTTAATACAAAGCAGGTCGCAGTTGCTTCTCAGTTTCATCTTTCATGTACTTTTCTGTTCTCTTCCAAATTGTTCAACTTAAAAAAAATGATCAAATTAACCTTAAATGGATATAATTCAGGTTGCCATCCAGAAAGAGTGAAAAAGCTGGCTTAAAACTCAACATTCAAAAAACTAAGATCATGACATCCAGTCCCATCACTCATGGTAAACAGAAGGGGGAAAACTGGAAACAGTGACATATTTTATCTTTTGGGGCTCCAAAATTGATATGGACAGTAACTGCAGCCATGAAATTAAAAGATGCTTGCTCCTTGGAAGGAAAACTATGACAAATCTAGACAGCATATTTAAAAAGCAGAGACATCACCTTGCCAACAAAGGTCTGTACAGTCAAAACTATGGTTTTTCCAGTAGTCATGTACAGATGTGACAGTTGGACCATCAAGAAGGGCCGAACACCAAAGAATTGATGCTTTTGAATTGTGGTGCAGTCCCTTGAACTGCAAGATCAAATCAATCAATCCTAAAGGAAATCAACCCTGAATATTCATTGGAAAGACTGATACTGAAGCTGAAGCTCCAAAACTTTGGCCATCTGATGCAAAGAGCATCAGATGGAAAAGACCCTGATGCCGGGAAAGACTGAAGGCAGTAGGAGAAGGGGGTGACAGAGGATGAGATGATTGTATAGTATGACTGGTTCAATGGACATGAGTATGAGCAAACTCTGAGATATAGTGAAGGACAGGGAAGTCTGGTGCTATAGTTCATGGGTCACAAAAGAGTCAGACATGATTTAGTGACTGAACAAAAACAACCTAGAAACAAAAAAAGAGTACCAATTAAGTTATTTAATTGATATGTTTTATTTTTTAGTACATCTCAAAAAAACATAGACTTGAGTATAAGTTTTAAAGGTATATATGCTCAAGACTGGGTGAGGCCTTCAGATCACACAACTTGGAGGTAAAAATATCCCCTCATATCTCAGCTTTGTAGTAATTCTTCAAGAAAATCTACCAATATTTTCATGTTTTTTCTGGAGTTATTCTAGCTCCTTCATACTAGTAACATCTTCCTTTCCTCATCTCCACACCATCACAAATTCCTATTCTTCCTGTAAGAGTCAATTCAGTTCAGTTCAGTTCAGTTCAGTCGCTCAGTCGTGTCCGACTCTCCGCGACCCCATGAATCACTTAGAAAGCGTCAATAAGCAGAGCTAAGTAGTTTCCTCTAGAGGGCGCATAGTACTCTAACTCTGTGCTCAGTTGCCCAGTCGTGTCTGATTGTTTGGGAACCCAGGGACTATAGGCTGTCAGGCTTCTCTGTCCATGGGATTTCCCTGGAAAGAATACTGGAGTGAATTGCCGTTTCCTCCTCCAGGGGGTCTTCCAGACCCAGGGATCAAACTTGCATCTCCTGCATCTCCTGCACTGGCAGGTGGATTCTTTACCATTGAGCCACCTGGGAATCCCACCATATTCCTAACCCACTCCACTACTGCACTCTCAAATAAAAATTCAATTTCCAAGGAGATAAGTGCCATCTGACTGTACCCAGCAGAAATGATCCTCAATTACTGAATGCACTTACCTAGACTCTGGCACCTAATGTACCTAACTTCCACCTGAAGCGTAGGAAAGTTATTCAACCTCTATGAGCCCTACTTTCCTCACCTGTAAAATGGGAACAAAGATTCAGCTTATATATACGTGTATATATACACGTATATATATAAAATGTCCTTAAGATTTATTTATATATAAATAATATTCTTAAGATGTATTTATATATAAGTTCAGTTCATATATATATATTCTCAAGATTCTTTTCTATTACAGGTTATTACAAGATCTTGAAAAAAATGTGAAAACAAAAAATATGATTCAGGAAAAGTACACTTAGCTATAAGGGGTCTTTTGTGATTCCATATGAATTTTAGGATTTTTTTTCAATTTCTGTAAACAATGTTACTGGATCTTTGACAGTGATGGCATTGAATCTGTAGGCTGCTTTCGTTAGTGTGGACACTTTAACAATATTAATTTTTCTAATTCATAAATATGGGATATCTTTGCAAAAAAAAAAAAAATGGAGATAATGACAACATACCTCAGAGTGCAGTTGGAGGATTAAATTAAATAATGCATAATAAGTGTATAGCATGGAGGCTTCTGGTGTTGAAAATCTCATGGACTAGGAACCCAAAAACTGTTACAAATACCTAAAAATTATGGATAAAGCACTAACAAAAAATTACTCCAAATGTATTCAAACTTATGAGAAAAAATAGGAAAACACCAAGTGCCAGAATTGAAGAAGGAAATGAAAACTACATTGAAAATTTTGCTGTTATTGCTAAGTTGCTAGTTTGTGTCCAGCTCTTTTGAGACTCCATAGACTGTTGCCTACCAGGCTCCTCTGTCCATGGGATTTCCTAGGCAAGAATACTGGAGTGGGCTGCCATTTCCTTCACCAGGGGATATTCCTGATCCAGGGATCAAACCCGCTTCTCCTACATTGGCAGGAAGGTTCTTTACCACTGAGCCACCAGTTACACTGGGCCAAAAGATGTAGCTTGAAGCTGGTATAAAAGCTGGGAGTCTGAACTGAGATAGATTCTGCATAAATGGGACCTCAGTGAAAGGGTAAATTTGGAGAAAAAAAATCTACCTATAGCATAGGGAGTCATCAAGGATGTTTGTCTGTTTGGTCCTGGGACAAAAAATTCTGAGAGAATATTATTTCTAACCTAGAGTTCTATACAAAGATAAGTTATCATTCAAGAGTAAGGATGGAATAAACATTTTTAAACATGCACTTCTCAAAATATTTACCTTCCATGCTCTTTTTAAAAAGCCAATAAGGATTGGGTTCCTTGGAAATGGAAGAGTAAACCAAGAAAGAATAAAATGTGAGATCTAGGAACCAGGGTATCCAACGCAGGAGAGAAAAGGGAATTCACAGAGTGATAGTGAAAAGAAGTCCCAGGATGACAGATCTGCAGCAGGCTAAAGCAATGAGTAAAATTTCAAGAGAGAATAGATGGCTTCCAGGAGGACAGTCTCAAAAGAAAAAAAAAATGATGGACAGAATACCTAAAGTGTTTAAACATACTGACATCTTTTCATTCCTTTTAAAGGATCTGAGGATAAATCAGTGATAGAAACAAAAAACTAAGCAACTTTAAAAGGGAGGCAATTAATAATTCTAAGAAAAACAAATCATTGTATTAAAAAAAGGAACTTGGAACAGTTGACAGAACTTTTGGAAGAGCTGATAGAACTTTTTCTTTTTTATCTTGATGTATATTTCAATATATATCTATATCTTTATCAAAACTCAGCATACAACACACACACTACTATATACAAGATAGACAACCAACATGGACCTACGGTGTAGCACAGGGAAGTCTACTCAATATTCTATGATAACCTATATGGGGCAGGGGGGAGTCTGAAGGGGAATTGATATATGTATGTGTGTAATTGGGTCACTTATTTGTAAGCCTGAAGCTAACACAACATTGTGGATCAACTATACTCCAATAAAAAAAAAAAACTTGGTATACCAAAAAAGGTAATTTTATGTATGTAATTTATACTTCCATAAACCTTATTAAAAAAAAACAAACTGTACTTTTTAAATCGGTATATTTTATTGTATACAAATTATAACTCAATAAAGTTGATTTTTTAAAAAGGGAAATATAGGGACTTCCCTGGTGGTTCAGTGGCTAACAGTTGGTGATCCCAATGCATGGGACCTGGGTTTGATCCCTGGTCAGGGAACTAGATCCCACATGCTACAACTAAAGGTCTCGTATGCTGCAACTAAGACCCAAAGCAGCCAAATAAATAAATGTTTAAAAAAAAAAAAGGGAAATGTAACACTAGTATACTATATGACTCAGCTGTAAATAAGTCCCTCATAATTGATTTAATAAAAATTTTGATGCTACTATATCGGAAGATTAGGAAAGGGGGAGCTTATGTACATGGAGAAGGGAAGACAAGGTGCTAAATGAGTCAAATCCATACTTTCTAAAGTGGAATTAAAATAGATAATATCTAAAACTTAAAGAAAACAGTAGTATAAATATGGTACTTAGAAATATTGAGGGCATTTTCAGAAGGAAAAAAAGAAGAGCTGAAAGCAGTTGCTTCTGAAGAGTAAGAATAATAAACAAGAAAGGACAGTGCAGGAGACCCTTGTTATTTACTCTAAGTCTTGTAACTATTTGACTCTTTAAATTATATATATATGCATATTACTTGCATATACAATATATATACTAACAAAAAGAGAGCATGAAAACACAATCTAGGAACAAAACTAAAAAAAGATAAATAAGATTTTTATGAAGAAAACTATAAAACTTTATTGGGATATATTTTAAAAGACTAAAATAAATGGAGAAATTCTAAGTGAATTAGAGCCTGAAATGTAAGGAGCAAGATTAAACTTTTACATGAAATTTTAAGAAAATCTCTTTTAAGATGTTAAAATAGGGAATAATTTTTAAAACCAGAAATCACAAACCATAAAAAAAAAATTGAAAACTCAATTTCAATAAAATTTAAAAGCTTCTATTTATCCTAAAGCCCAGATTGTAGTCCATAAACATATTCCACAAAAATAAACCATTTGGACTGTTTTTATAACCACTTTATTAAGACTGACATCATAATCAAAATCAAGGCTTTTAAAAGCAACATCTGATTTCATTTCTGAATATAAAGCAATATGAAGTAAACACATGAAGTATTATTGTCAAAAAAAGTTGACACTGAATCTAATTAAAATTTAGATCCAAACTCCAGTTTACAAGAAAATACTAAAAAAGAGAAGGAAGTTAGCCAATGTTCACTGCAGCATATATAAACAACCTGTGTCCATGGACAAATGAATGGATAAAGAAAATGTGGTAATGCATACAATGGAATATTATTCAGCCATTAAAAATAGTGAAATCTTGGCATTTGCAACAACATGGATGGAACTTAAAGGCATATGCTAACTGAAATAAGTCAAACAGAGAAAGACAAACACCATATAATCTCACCTACACAGGGACTCTAAAAACAAATAAACAATGACAAAGCCAAGTTCATAGTTACAAAGAACAGACTAGTAGTTGCCAGAGGTCAGCGGAGGGAGGTAAGCAAAATAGGCAAAGAGAGCCAAAAGGTACAAACTTCTAGTTATAAAATAAGTAAGTCACGGAGATGCAATGTACAACTTGGTGACTATAGTCAATGATACTGTACTGTCCCAGGTGGCACTAGTGGTAAAGAATCTGCCTGCCAATGCAGGAGACATAAGAGATGCGGGTTCAAACCCCGGGTCAGGAAGATCCCTTGGAAGAGGGCATGGCAATCCACTCCAGTATTCTTGCCTGGAGAATTCCATGTACAGAGGAGCCTGGAGGGCTATGATCCATAGGAATGAAAAGAGTCAGACACAACTGAGCACACCCACAAAGGAAGCGAAAAGCCATGTACATATCTGGATTTTTTGTTCTTTAGTGTACAGATAGGTTGAAAATACTAATACATCTGTTTGCAGTCACCAGAAATAGTAGGACAAAGTTTGTTCAGACATAGGTAAGACTGAATCCTTCATCAGTCTGACAAATATGAAACATTACTATGAAGAAAATACATAGCAGATATGATGTTCACCTCCAATAATCTATAAGCATATACATTTAGCAAATGCAATGCAAATGACAAAGATAGTAAATTAAAATGATAAAATACATTTTAAACAAAGAATCCAAATAAAGCTAATATACCACTGTGGTCTTTCTCTGAGAAAAGCAGAAACCACATGGGATAACCTCACAGTAATATTTGAGGAACTCAGTCTGTAGGAAGTGGGTAAAAATGAAAGAACCAAAAGCTAATAAACTCAAAACTCAAAGGTAATCTTCTTATCTTACCTAAAATCTGACTGAAAAAGAATCAGTGTTTAGGAAGTCACCTTTTAGGCTTCCCTGGTGGCTCAGATGGTAAAGTGTCTGCCTGGAATGCAGGAGACCTGGGTTCAATTCCTGGGTCGGGAAGATCCCCTGGAGAAGGAAATGACAACCCACTCCAGTACTCTTGCCTAGAAAATTCCATGGATGGAAGAGCCTGGTAGGCTACAGTCCATGGGGTTGGTTGCAAAGAGTCAGAAACGACTGAGCGACTTCACTTTCTCACTTCTTTCTTGTGGGCAAAAGGGAAGGCTCAAAGAAGCACTGCTTTTAAACCACAGCACAGCTGGAGGTGTTACTTTCTCCCTTAAGGAGCTACTTGTCAACCCTCAGCAAACAACTGCCTCCTCAGGCTGTCTCAACTCTTCAACTATTTATATGTATTTCCATTGAGCTTCCTACAAGTTCACGTTTATCCCCAATCAGACAGTTCTGAATTTTGACTCAAGTTTGACTTTGTTCTTAATGGTTATTCAGGAGGCTACTTATGTTCCTCCACAGGTTAGTTTTGTTGCCTTCTACTCCAGGTCAGAATGCAAGCTGACATGACGGAGCCAGGATTTCAGGAGTCACTGGTACGAGAAACCAAGCAGAGATAGCAAAGAGAGCAGAGACCTGCTAGTCAAAGTCACAACTTAAGAAAGCTCAGAGGTAGGATTATAGGTAAAGGATGCTGTGTAAATGATGTGGAAACAGGAGTAAGGAAGGAAAAAAAATGAGATCGTGTAGAACGAGTTGATGAGGATTCATGAGAAGAGGTAGTGGCTTGGGAATAAAATGTCCTTCTGGCAGTTACTTTACTCTTTACCTCATGCCCTCTCCTATTTATTAATAGTTGCCCTTATTATTTTTCAAGCCTTTAAGGGTTATAGGAACTCATTTGCATGGAACTCCCAGTATCTCCAGTTCCAGGCTAGGGCAAAAATAACATTTCTAAGATTTATAGATTAGGGAGTAGAGAGTCAAGTTTCTACCTCCATACTAAACTTTTAGACAGTAACTAAAACAGCTCCTGGGAAGACCACTAAACACCCTAAGCTTCTTGGTAAACCTGGCATCTAACCCTGTGAAAGAACGCAATTCTCTTCTCATTACCCTAGTGAAATCCTCCATTTCTTCCCTAAATAAGAAACTGTACTCAAGAAAGCCACACACCCAACGTGATAGTATTAGAGATCTCCCATGTGATTAGAAGCACCAAAATCTACTTGTATGAAAGCACAGAAAGACAAAAGAAGGCCAAAAAGTAAAAGAAAATGTCTATATACACTGAACTTCCAGAAGCCCTGGCCAGGGAAATAAGTCAATAAAAAGAAATGAAAGGCATTAAGATTAAAAAGGAAGATGTAATACTGTTTTTATTCGCAAGCAACATGCTGTATATAGACAATCCTAAAGAATCTACAATTTAAGAAGGTCATGGGGTACAAGGCTAATACATAAAAACCAGCTGTATGGCTATATACAAGTAATAAACAATTAGAAAACAGAATGAAAAGTACTAGTTACAATATTATCAAACTGATGAAATAGGAATAAAATTACTGAAAGATGCTCAACACCTCTATACTGAAAATATTTAAAAAAACACTACTGAGAGAAATTACAGGCAATCTAAATAAGTAGATGTCCAAGGATTGGAAGATTCAATATTAAGATGTCAACTCTCCCCAAAATGACCAAAAGATTCAGTGCAATGCCAATCAAAATCCAAGAAAGCATTTTTCTGGCTAAAAACTGGCAAACTAATTCTAAAACTTATGTGGAAATGCAAAGCACTTAGAATAATCAAGGCAATCTTAAGGAAAAGGAACAAAGTTGGCAGATTTATAGTACCTGATTTCAAGACCAACTTTATAAAGTTAAGATAATCAAGACTTTATTAAATGTAGTACGGAAGCAGAGACAAGACAAACAGACCAATGGAACAAAGAAGAGAAAACAGAAATAGCACACACATAATCAGTCAGCTGATTTTCAACTAAGGGACCAGAGCAATTCAGTGGGGAAAGGAAAGTCTTTTTAACAAATGATGCAGGAACAACTGAATATTCATACAGGAAAAAGTAAACCTTTATTCCTATAACATTTTTAGATGTAAATACAAAAGAATGTCTTTTTAAGCTTAAGGTAAACAAAGATTTCTTAGGACACAAAAAACACCAACCACAGGGGACTTTGCTGGTGGTTCAGTGGCTAAGACGCCATGCTTTCAGGGGGCAGGGGGCACAGGTTCGATTCCTGGTTGGGGAACTAAGATCCAGCATGCCTTGTGGTATGGCAAAAAAAAAAAAAGTACTAACCATAAAAGAAAAAATCGGTAATTTGGATTTCATCAACATTTAAGACTTTTGGCCATCAAAGTCATCATTAAGAATATAAAAAGGGAAGCCAGAGACTGGCAGAAAATATTCACAACACACACCTGACAAAAGGCTTATATCTATAATATACAAATAATTTCTATAATCTATAATAAAAAGGCAAACAACTGAAAAAAAAAAGGCAAATGTCTTGAATAGACATTCCATGAAGATATACAAATGGTCAATAATCACATGAAAATGTGATCAGCATCATTATTACCAGGGACAAGCAAATTAAAACCACAATGAGATAGTGTTATGTAATACCCACTAGAAAGGTTAAAATGAAAAAGACTGACAGTACCAAGTGTTGATGAAGATGTGAAGAAAATGCAATTCTTATACACTGCTGACAGAAGTATAAAAGGTACAACCACTTAGAAAACTATCTGGCGTTTCTCAATACAGTAAATCCTACAAAATATAATGTATTTTTTTCAAACTATAATATTTTTACAAAAATATCTGCAGAACAATCTTCGTAATAGCTTTATTCATAATATCTAAAATTTGAAACAATGCAAATGACCATCAACAGAAAAATGGGTAAATAGCGGTATTATTCAACAGAATACTACTCAGCAATAAATAATAACAAACTAGTTATACCAGTAATAATATGAATTTGAAAAATACTTTGAACAAAAGAAACCAAAATAAAATTATATGATTTCATTTATATGTAGTTCATGGACAAGCAAAATTAACATATGGTGACAGAAATCAGAATAGCAGTTGACTTTAAAGGTGGGGGATTAACTAAAATGAAGCACAGAGGAACTGTGAGAGGTGATGGAAATGTTCTAGATTTGGATAATGAAAATCTAGTGGCTCAGATGGTAAAGAATCCACCTGCAATGTGGGAGACCTGGGTTTGATCCCTGGGTTGAGAAGATCCCCTGGAGGAGGGCATGGCAACCCACTCTAGTATTCTTGCCTGGAGAATCCCCATGGACAGAGGAGCCTGGTGGACTACAGTCCCATGGGGTCACAGTTGTAAACGTTGAGTGACTGAGCACAGCACAACCTGAGTGTATGTAATTGTCAAAACTCATCAAACTATATACTTAATATCTGTGTATTTTACTGTGTATAAACGTAAAATACATTTATACACAGTAAATGGACACTATGTATACAGCTACCCTGGTGGCTCAGTGGGAAAAGAATCTGCCTGCCAATGCAGGAGACTCAAGAGATGAGGGTTTGATTCCTGGGTTGGGAAGATGCCCTGGAGTAGGAAATGGCAACCCTCTCCTGCATTCTTGCCTGGACAAGAATTAAAAACTGGCTACAATGCACAGGGTTGCCAAGAGTTGGACTCAACTGAACACGCACGCAAAGGAAGGGAAAGGCCATGTAAATATCTGCATTAATTTTTTGCTCTCTGGTGCATAGATAGGCAGAAAATATTAATATATCTGTTTGCAGTCACCAGAAATAGTAGGAGAAATTTTGCTCCCCAACTCAAATAAGATGACATTATCAGAATGAATTTTTTACAAAGGACATCAATTTTAGAATAGTCAACAGTGGATCTTTCTCAGTTTATGTGCCACAGACCATGTGGGAGACTGCATCCTCATATCCATAGACTCGCTATATAATTTTTTTTAAATTTTTATTTACTTGCTATATAATTTTTAAAATAATTTTATTATTTATTTATTTTTGGCTGTGCTGGGTCTTCATTGCTACACGGTCTTTTCTCTAGTTGCTGCAAGCAGGGGCTACTCTCAAGTTGAGGTACTCAGGCTTCTCATTGTAGTGACTTCTCTTGCTATGGAGCACGGGCTCTACGTGGGGGCTTCAGTAGCTGCAACACGTGGGCTCGGTAGTTGCGGCTCCCAGACTCTAGAGCACAGGCTCAACAGATGCGGTGCCTGGGCTTAGTTACCCTGAGGCACGTGGGATCTTCCCAGATCAGAGATCAAACCTGTGTTTCCTGCACTGGAAAGTGAATTCTTTACTATTGAGCCACCAGGGAAGCCCACTCATGTTAGTTGCTTAATCAAAGGAGACTAAACTTTCAAATATTATCATGTGAGGGAGACGAAATTTTTGAAAGTTTCTTCCTATTTCTTTCCACTCAATCTCTCATCTGCAAAGTCAACTGGTGGTATACCATACATGAAAATGACAGTGAAAGTTGCTCAGTCATGTCCAACTCTTTGACACTCCATGGATTATACAGTCTGTGGAATCTCCAGGCCAGAATACTGGAGTGGATAGCCTTTCCCTTCTCCAGGGGATCTTCCCAACCCAAGCATCGAACCCAGGTCTCCCACATTGCAGGTGGATTCTTTACCAGCTGAGCCACCAGGGAAGCCCCTACTATACATAAGTTTTTTTTTTTTTTATACATAAGTTTTGCTTATTCATGAACTTTATATAAATGGAATCTTTTGAAGTACTTTAGAAATGTATCTTTTTTATAAAGATGTATTATGACTGAAAAATACTGGAAACCAGTGACTGTGACAACTGAGTGTCTAAATCTTTCAGTTCAGTTCAGTTCAGTCGCTCAGTCGTGTCCAACTCTCTGCAACCCCATGAATCACAGCACGCCAGGCCTCCCTGTCCATCACCAACTCCCGGAGTTCACTCAAACTCATGTCAACAGAGTCGGTGATGCCATCCAGCCATCTCATTCTCTGTGGTCCCCTTCTCCTCCCGCCCCCAACCTTTCCCAGCATGAGTCTTTTCCAGTGAGTCAACTCGTCGCATGAGGTCTAAATCTTTACTGGTAACCAAACTACACAGCAGTTGAAACATGCGCAACCAAGTATGGGGTACTAGAATATATTTTTTAAAACACACTGTAAACTGCAATGCATTGGGAAAACATAAGATGATATTTATTTTCAACGAATAAACAAAAAAAAAATCAATAAACAGTTTTTCACCTTAAGTTTCTGGTATATGTGGCGCAGAGAATCTGCAGTTCCCATGTCAGCTTCATCAGGAATACACACAATATCTAGCTTCATTTTCATCTTGTTGAAGTCTGCACACAAAGTCTTTTGGACATCCTTGGTTGTAATGACAATGACTTCTATAGCATGAAAAAAAAAGGAAGGAAAAGTGCAAAAATTCTCATTCATTTAGACAATGGTTACACTACTTCAATTAGATTTGGTCTGTTTCTAGATTTAGTAATGACAGCTAATATTATTGAGATTTTGCAACACACTTTACACGCATCTTCTCAATTAATTCTTACAGCAAATTATTAAAAATTTGTAAAAATTCCTCAATTTTACAAATGAGAAAACTTGGACTAAAAGATATGAAGTGACTTTGTTCAGGGTACACAAAACCAGTAAGCAAGAGATCTAAGATAAAATATGTTAATATATTACACACCACTTCTTCCTGACATAAAGAATGCAAAAGAGCACATATTAAACCATATACCAATGAGATTATATTTTATTCTATTCTATTCTAGTTTTAATTTTTGGTCGCGCCATGCTGCATGTGGGATCTTAGTTCCTCTGACCAGGGACTGAACTTGTGAAGCACTGGTGGCATGAAGTCTTAACTACTGGACCACCAGGGAAACCCTGGGATCACATTTTAAAACTTCATTCACTACAAAGAAAGAGCTATCACCACTTCCCATCAGATGGCTATTAGTGTTTCACTGAAGATTACAATGAATCCAGTAACAGACAATTTCCATGTAATAGATGCCTTCACCTTATCCATATAGCCATCAATTAACAAAAACTTGTGGTTTTGTCATGGATCTTTGGCAGGGTAATGTAATCCACTGCAATATAACATGTGTTGCAGATATCTGAAGATTAGATTTTAGCATCTCTAAAGTGTAACAATTTCTATATGTGTTTCATGATAGTGCTCAATTACCTCTCCCTTTCACCATAATCACTCTCTTTTCACTTTCTTCTTTTCTTTCTTCCTTTTTCATATCATTTAACCTTCCTTCCTTCTTTCTTCCTTTTCCCACTTAGCTTTCTTTCAGTCATTAACTCACCCATTCAACCAACAAATACAATTACATTTAATACCTAAAGGCCAAACGGGCACTGAGAATTCAGAAATGAACTAAACATGGCTCCTATTCTTAAGAAACGTAACATGAAATTTTAGACATGAAAATGGTTAAGGAAGGCTTCATGGAAGGGATGGCTTTTGAGGCAGGCCATGGCAGAAAGTGAAGAGGAACTCAAAAGCCTCTTGATGAAAGTGAAAGAGGAGAGTGAAAAGGCTGGCTTGAAGCTCAACATTCAGAAGACAAAGATCATGGCATCTGGTCCCATCACTTCATGGGAAATAGATGGAAAAACAGTGGAGACAGTGTCAGATTTTATTTTTTTGGGCTTCAAAATCACCGCAGATGCTGATTGCAGCCATGAAATTAAAAGACGCTTACTCCTTGGAAGGAAAGTTATGACCAACCTAGATAGTATATTAAAAAGCAGAGACATTACTTTGCCAACCAAGGTCCGTCTAGTCAAGGCTATGGTTTTTCCCGTGGTCATGTATGGATGTGAGAGTTGGACTGTGAAGAAGGCTGATCGCCAAAGAATTGATGCTTTTGAACTGTGGTGTTGGAGAAGACTCTTGAGAGTCCCTTGGACTGCAAGGAGATCCAACCAGTCCATTCTAGAAGAGATCAGTCCTGGGTGTTCATTGGAGGGACTGATGCTAAAGCTGAAACTGCAATACTTTGGCCACCTCATGCGACGAGTTGACTCACTGGAAAAGACTCTGATGCTGGGAAAGGTTGGGGGTGGGAGGAGAAGGGGACGACAGAGAATGAGATGGGGGCATCACCATCTGGATGGCATCACCGACTCTGTGGACATGAGTTTGAGTGAACTCCAGGAGTTGGTGATGGACAGGGAGGCCTGGCGTGCTGTGATTCATGGGGTCGCAGAGAGTCGGACATGACTGAGCAACTGAACTGAACTGAACTGATGATGAACTCAAGTCCAATTTAGTATATACCATATATAAAATGCTGATGTTACAGAGATGAATTAGACACAGTACCTGGTCTCAGGAAGATTAGTCTAACATGCCACTAACTACAGCATAAAGCAGACCTTAAAAGATACTGAGACAGAAAAACAAAGTGTGATGAAAACATAGAGGACAGGGTGACTGACACTGTTTGGGATTTCAAGAAGGTGACATTTCCATAGGGTGGAGAGATTTTACGTCGAGTGAAGGGAGTTAACTATAAACATGGGACAGTCAGTCTCATAATTGGACCAGTCAGTTCAGTTCAGGCACTCAGTCATGTCTGACTCTTTTCGACTCCATGGACTGCAGCACACCAGGCTTCCCTGTCCCTCACCACCTCATGGAGCTTGCTCAAACTCATGTGCATCGAGTCGGTGATGCCTTACAACCATCTCATCCTCTGTCGTCCCCTTCTCCTCCTGCCTTCAATCTTTCCCAGCATCAGAGTCTTTTCCAGTGAGTCAACTCGTCGCATGAGGTGGCCAAAGTGTTGGAGCTTCAGCTTCAGCATCAACCTTCCAATGAACTCCCAGGACTGATCTCCTTTAGAATGGACTGACTGGATCTCCTTGCAGTCCAAGGGACTCTCAAGAGTATTCTCCAACACCACAGTTCAAAAGCATCAATTCTCCACTCAGCCTTCTTTATGGTCCATCTCTCACATCCATACATGACTACTGGGAAAATGATACCTTTGACCAGACGTACATTTGTCAGCAAAGTAACGTCTCTGCTTTTTAATATGCTGTCTGGGTTTGTCACAGCTTTTCTTCCAAGGAGCAAGAGTCTTTGAATTTCATGGCTGCAGTCACCATCTACAGTTTGGAGCCCAAGAAAATAAAGTCTGTCACTGTTTCCACTGTTTCCCCATCTACTTGCCACGAAGTGACCAGATGCCATGATCTTTGTTTTTGAATGTTGAGTTTTAAGCCAGTTTTTTCACTCTCCTCTTTCACTTTCATCAAGAGGCTCTTTAGTTCCTCTTCACTTTCTGCCATAAGGGTGGTGTCATCTGAATATCTGAGGTTATTGTTACTTCTCCTGGCAATCTTGATTCTAGCTGGTGCTTCATGATGTACTCTGCATAGAAGTTAAATAAGCAGGACAACAATATACAGCCTTGACATACTCCTTTCCCAATTTTGAACCAGTCCATTGTTCCATGTCCAGTTCTAACTGCTGCTTCTTGACCTGAATACAGGTTTCTTAGGAGGCAGTAAGGTGGTCTGATATTCCCATCTCTTTAAGAATTTTCCACAGTTTGTCGTGATCCATACTGTCAAAGGCTTTATGGAACTCTTGTTTTTTCGATGATCTAACGGATGTTGGCAATTTGATCTCTGGTTCCTCTGCCTTTTCTAAACCCAGTTTGAACATCTGGAAGTTCACGGTTCATGTACTGTTGAAGCCTATCTTGGAGAATTTTGAGCATTACATTGCTAGCATGTGAAATGAGTGCAATTGTGCAGTAGTTTGAGCATTCTTTGGCATTGGAATGAAAACGGACACCTTCCAGTCCTGTGGCCACTGCTGAGGTTTCCAAATTTTATGGCATATTGAGCAGCACTTTAACAGCATCATCTTTTAGGATTTGAAATAGCTCACCTGGAATTCCATCACTTTTACTAGCTTTGTTCGTAGTGATGCTTCCTAAGGCCCACTTGACTTCACACTCTAGGATGTCTGGCTCTAGGTGAGTGATTACACCATTATGGTTATCTGGGTCATTAAGATCTTTTTTGTATAGTTCTGTGTATTTTTGCTACCTCTTCTTAATATCTTCTGCTTCTGTTAGGTCCACACCATTTCTGTCCTTAATTGTGCCTATCTTTGCGTGAAACGTTCCCTTGGTATCTCTTCATTTTCTTGAAGAGATCTCTAGTCTTTCCCATTCTATTGTTTTCCTCTATTTATTTGCATTGATCACTTAGGAAGGCTTTCTTATCTCTCCTTGCTATTCATTATGGAAAGACTAATGCTAAGCAGGGCTATGAACTTCCTAAAATAATGAATATGAACAGAATGAACAAAGAGTTTATAGATCTACTCCAAAATATCATGTTTAGGAGTCATTCTCCAAATTCTGAGTTAGCCTCATTCAGAAGGAATTTTCTATATAATAGGCATTTAATATACCACAAAAGACTATCCGCAAATATAACTAAAGATATACAGCAAGAGGAAACAAAAAGTGATAGATGACAAAGCCATAAGAACTTATTAAAGGAAAGTAGTATATTTAAAATTGTACTGAGATGTGTCATTCACCTGTGATATTGAGCTCTAAAAACAAAATCTTTTCTAAAACACATCTCAATGTCAATATCACACAGACCACTGCAAAGAAGTGTTCATGGGTCTGTCTCAAGAAAGTATGAGTGGAATAAACACTGGATCATAAGCCTGGGGCCCAGGATCTGGCACCACCTCCATCTGGTATTCTAATCTGCTATATCTAATTAAAGGACACCTCAAACTCATTGTGGCCAAAGCCAAACTCACTGTCTTCACTCAAACCTGTTCATTGTCTTACATTTCCTCTCCTATTACTGACATCACCATCCACTTAGTTACTTACCTAAGCAGAAAGTAGAGGGAACTCATCCCTTTCTTTCCATTACCCTTCCCCATGAATCAACAACTTTCCCAAATGGGGCCTCTTTGCCATCCTTAGTGCTAATGCCTTAGTTCAGGCCCTCTTTGTTATTAGCATGGACTTTTGTAACAATCTCTTAACTCATCTCCTTGCTTATAGTCTTGACCCCCTCACACTAATTCTTCATACAGCTCTCAAAGCAATTTAAAAAAAAAATCTGTATTTCAAATTTATTACCATAAAGTTGTTCACATCTGCTTATTATCTTTTTTGTTTGTTTGTTTGTTTTGGCTGTGCTACATGGCTATAGAATCTCAATTCCCCACTAGGGACTGAACCTGGGCTATGGCAGTGAAAGCGCAGAATCATAACCACTAGACCACCAAGGAACTCTCTTGCTTATTAACTTTTAATGTCTGTAGGATTTGTGGTGATGTTTCATCTTTCATTCCTGTTATTAGTAATTTATGCCTTCTCCCCTTTTTTTGATCAGTCTAACTAAAGATTTAACAATTCTATTGTTTTTTTTTTTAAAGAATCATCTCTTGGTTTTACTGATTTTCTCTAACGCTTTTGGCTTCTATTTCAGTTACTTCTACTCTTATCATTTTTATCTCCTTTCTACTTATTTGAGTTTCATTTGCTTCTCTTTGTCCACTTTGTCAAAGTAGAAACTTAGATGATAATTTGAGACATTTCTTTCCTAACAGAGAACTTAGTTATAAAATTTTCTCTAAACATTGCTTTAGCTACATCCCTCAAATTTAAAAACATTGAATTTTCATTTTCAGTAAGTTAAAAACATTTTCTAATTCCCTTTGTGGTCAGATGGCCAAAAAGCACAAGAAAAGATGCTCAACATCACTAATTATTAGACAAATGCAAATGAAAACTACAATGAGCTGTCACCTTGCACTGGTCAGAATGGCCATCACCTAAAAAAATCTAAAAACAATAAACAATAAATGTGAGAGAGGGTGTGGAGGAAAGGGAACCCTCCTACACTGTTGGTGGGAATGTAAATTGGTACAGCCACCATGGAGAACAGCATGGAGGTTCCTTAAAAAACTCAAAATTGAAACTACCATATGACCCAGCAATCCCACTCCTAGGCATATATCCAGAGAAAACCACAATTCAAAAAGATACCTAAAAAAAAAAAGATACATGCACCCCAGTGCTCACTGCAGCACTATTTACAATAGCCAGGACATGGAAGCAATCTAAATACCCATCAACAGAGGAATGGATAAAGAAGATGTCGTAAATATACTTGGTTGAATATTACTCACTCATAAAAAAGAACAAAATAATGCCATCTGTAGCAACATGGACGGACCTAGAGACTATCATACTGAATCATGTAAGTCAGAAACAGAAAAATAAACATCATATGATATTGCTTATATGTGAAATCTAAAAAAAAAAGGGTACAAATGAAGTTTGTATAGAAGCAGAGTAGAAAACAAACTTATGGCTACCAGGGGACAAAGGGGAGAGGGATAAATTGGGAGTTTGGGATTGATGTAGAAACACTACTATATAAAAGAGGTAACTAATAAGAACCTACTGTATAGCACAGGGACTTCTACTCAACTCTGTAATGGCCTATGTGGGAAAAGAGTCTAAAGAAAGAGTGGATATATGTGTATGTATAACAGATTCACTTTGCTGTACACCTGAAACTAATACAATACTGTAAATCAACTACACTCTAATAAAATTGTTTTTTAAATTTCCTTTGTGGTTTCTTCTTTGGGTTATGTACGGATATGTGGTTTGATTTTCAAATACTTAGGGATTCTCTTGATACCTCTATGTTATTGATTTCTAATGTAACTCTACTGTGGTTAGAGAATATATTCTGTATTATTTTAATCTTCAAAGATTTATTGAGACCTGTTTTATTTCAAAAAAATATGGTCTATCTTGGTTAAAGTTCTTAGCATTTGAAAAGAATTGTGCATTCTGCTTTACTAGGTGGCATGTTCTATAAATGTCAATTAGGTAAAATTGTAAAAAATCCTAAGGAATCCACAAAAGGCTGCCAGAATTAATAATAAGTGTATTTAGCAAAGTTGTAGGATACAGAGCAGCATGAAAAAGCTATGTTTTTATGTACTAGCAACAAATTTCCTGGAAATTGGAATAATTATCATTTATGTTAACACCCTCTTCCAACAACACAAGAGAAGACTCTACACATGGACATCACCATATGGTCGACACTGAAATCAGACTGATTATATTCTTTGCAGCCAAAGATGGAGAAGCTCTACACAGTAAGCAAAAACAAGACCAGGAGCTGACTGTGGCTTGGATCATGAACTCCTTATTGCCAAATTCGGACTGATACTGAAGAAAGTGGAGAAAACCACTAGACCATTCAGGTATGACCTAAATCAAATCCCTTATGATTATACAGTGGAAGTGAGAGATAGATTTAAGGGACTAGATCTGATAGAGTGCCTGATGAACTATGAATGGAGGTTTGTGACACTGTACAGGAGACAGGAATCAAGACCATCCCCAAGAAAAAGAAATGCAAAAAAGCAAAATGACTGTCTGAGGAGGGCTTACAAATAGCTGTGTAAAGAAGGAAAACAAAAAGCAAAGGAGAAAAGGAAAGATACAAGCATCTGAATGCAGAGTTCCAAAGAATAGCAAGGAGAGATAAGAAAGCCTTCCTCAGCGATCAATGCAAAGAAATAGAGAAAAACAATAGAATGGAAAAGACTAGAGATCTCTTCCAGAAAATTAGAGATACCAAGGGAACATTTCATGCAAAGATGGGCACAATAAAGGACAGAAATGGCAGGGACCTAACAGAAGCAGAAGATATTAAGAAGAGGTGGCAAGAATACACAGAAAAACTGTACAAAAAAGAGCTTCACGACCAAGATAATCATGATGGTGTGGTCACGCACTTAGAGCCAGACAACCTGGAATGTGAAGCCAAGTGGGCCTTAGGAAGCATCACTATGATCAAAGCTAGTGGAGGTGATGGAATTCCAGTTGAGCTATTTCAAATCCTGAAAGATGACACTGTGAAAGTGCTGCACTCAATATACCAGCAAATTTGGAAACCTCAGCAGTGGCCACAGGACTGGAAAAGGTCCGTTTTCATTCCAATCCCAAAGAAAGGCAATGCCAAAGAATGCTCAAACTACCGCACAATTGCACTCATCTCACACGCTAGTAAAGTCATGCTCAAAATTCTCCAAGTCAGGCTTCAGCAATATGTGAACCATGCAGAGCACATCATGAGAAACATTGGGCTGGAGGAAGCACAAGCTGAAATCAAGATTGCTGGGAGAAGTATCAATAACCTCAGATATGCAGATGACACCACCCTCATGGCAGAAAGTGAAGAAGAACTAAACAGCCTCTTGATGAAAGTGAAAGAGGAGAGTGAAAAAGTTGGCTCAAAGCTCAGCATTCAGAAAACTAAGATAATGGATTCCAGTCCCATCACTTCATGGCAAATAGATGGAGAAACAGTGGAAACAGTGGGTGGCTTTATTTTTCTGGGCTCCAAAATCACTGCGGATGGTGATTGCAGTCATGAAATTAAAAGACGCTTTCTCCTTGGAAGGAAAGTTATGACCAACCTAGACAGCATATTAAAAAGCAAAGACATTACTTTGCTGACCAAGGTCTATCTGGTGAAAGGTATGGTTTTCCCAGTAGTCATGTATGGATGTGAGAGATGGACCATAAAGAAGGCTGAGTGGGGAAGAATTGATGCTTTTGAACTGTGGTGTTGGAGAAGACTCTTGAGAGTCCCTTGGACTGCAAGGAGATCCAACCAATCCATCCTAAAGGAGATCAGTCCTGGGTGTTCATTGGGAGGACTGATGTTGAAGCTGAAACTCCAATACTTTGGTCACCTGATGTGAAGAGTTGACTCATTTGAAAAGACCCTGATGCTGGGAAAGATTGAGGGCAGGAGGAGAAGGGGACAACAGAGGATGAGATGGCTGGATGGCGTCACCAACTTGATGGACATGGGTTTGGGTGGACTCTGGGAGTTGGTGATGGACAGGGAGGTTGGCGTGCTGCGGTTCATGGGGTCGCAAAGAGTCAGACACAACTGAGCGACTGAACTGAACAAATAAATATAATAAAATATGTGTAAGTCCTATACACTGAAAACTATAAAGTAGTTGTGTAAGTTGAGAGAAATTACAAAAGGCCTAAATAAAAGGAGAGATATACCATGTTCTTCAATCAGAAGACTCAATACTGTTAAGATGTGAATTCTCTTCCTACTGATCTACGGATTCAATTCAGTCTTAATCAAAATTCTAGCAACTATTTTTGTAGAAATTGATAAGCTGATTCTGAAATTTATATAAAGATAGAAAGGACTTAGAGTAGCGAAAACATGAATTTAACCATATTAAACTTCAGTTTAATAAGCCTTTCAGGACTTCCTGTGCTTCTACTGCAGAGGGCATGGGCTTGATCCCTGGTTAGGTAACTAGGATCCCACATGACTTGTGGCACAGCCAAAAAAAAGGTTCTTCACTGATTTCCCACTGCTTTCAAGAAAAAAAATCTAAATTCCTCAACATGGAATACAAGGCCCTACATAGTATAATGCCTGTTTATTTCTCTCATTACCTTTATTCCCTCTTATGCTCGTATTGCTGTTGTTGTTTAGTCACTAAGTCATGTCCGACTCTTTGTCAACCCCAAGGACTACAGCCCACCAGGCTCCTCTGTCCATGGGATTTCCCAGGCAAGAATACTGGAGCAGGTTGCCATTTCCTTCTCCAGGGGATCTTCCAGACCAAGGGATCAAACCTGCATCTTCTGCACTGCCAAGCAGATTCTTTACCACTGAGCCACCAGAGAATACACACTGATATTATAGCCACATAAAATGAAAAGTAGTTATAAAAAAAAAAGGAAAGAAATGTAGTTGCGAGAATATGTGCTGATCATGACTCTATCTCTGCAAAATTTACTACTTCTGTATGGAATACTTCTTTCACACTGGTCAGAATGTCAATCTATTTTTCAAGAGTCAATTCAAGGGTCAGCTATTCTGTAAAGTCTTCTCTCAATCTCTCAAGTTCAAACAGTATCTTCCTCATATTAATACCAAGCACCTATAATGTGCCTCTGTTATAACATTTATCACATTATACAATCTGTTTACACGTGTATCTCTCCACTAGACTTTAAGGTTCTAGAAATCAGGGCCTGAGTTAACCTTTTCAATTCTGTACTCCAGTGTTTTATATACTACCTGGCACATACAGGTTCTCAGTAAATACTATGAGGCATGTGGTCATTCTCATATTATGTTCTGATATCCTTCCAGGGTTATCTTGGATAACTGTGGAGACCAGCTCTAAAAAAGAATCACTTAGCACTATCTTCTCAACCTTTTACACACAGCAATAGAGTACTCCAAAGTTTCTAATTTAAAGAGGCCAGTCTCCAGCCAACATTGAGTCCTAGTCTTCTTTCATTAATTTCTCTCACCCTCATAAAGTTGACAAATTACTGGGATGAAGAACCCTAAAAGTTTTGTGAGTGTATCTCATTGCCATAACCCACCTTCAAATCCAACACGCTCAAGCAGGTTCAGTGGGTACCAAATTAAAGGTTTGTTGCCAACTGGAAGCAGAGGTTTGGGAATACTGGAAGTCAGGTCTGTCATTCGCGATCCCCCTCCAACTGCCATTACAACTGCTTGAAATTCCATTTTTAAAAACTGTAATCACAGAGAAAACCAAGAGAAAAATGTAATAAAATCAATACACACAGTACTAATCTTATTTTTATTTAGGTTATTGATATTCACTAATGATAAACATGTCATTTCCAACTCCAGTAACCAGAATAAGAAAGACTCCCTAGCCACAGTATAAACATCACATTTATCCTATTCTCTTACTGATACATACTCTCATTTCCAGCCTGGGGTTATGGGCTAGAGGCGGGGAATGAATAAAAGAAAAATCTGGCTCTTGCTCTTGAGTTGTTGACAATTAAGTGAAGACAAATGCAGTAAATTACAATACAACATCATTAACGCCATGCCAGGGATATATCTAAGGTGCAGTAGGCATATATAGTGACAGGAACACCTAAGTCGTCCTAGAAAAGACAGGGAAGGTTTTATAGGAAAGTAATGCTTGAGCTGACTCTTAAAGGAGTAAGAGTTTACCAAGTTGGCTTCTGATATGTGAGTCTGTATTCCCTGGAAAAAATTTTAAAACTTCTGACTAGAATTAACAGCACAAATACAAGCACATTAGATCTCTGTAAAGTATGAAATGACTTAAGATGCTTCTATTAATTCAGCCACCTGCTCCCATTTTTTCATTACCCCCAACTTGAAATATAACACTATAAACCCAAATGTAAGCTTGTATCTTAACCTAGGTTTGCAGAGCCCAATTACAGAAACAAACCAAGTTAATTTCTTTTTTTCAGACTCAAGGTGATAAATGAAACTGTTTGACATTCAAAAAAATATCTTTACAGCTGCTACCAAAGAAGAGAGGCACATTAAAAGCTCACAAATCCTTACTGATTTAAAACAAAAGTACTCTTTGACTTACAACAAATGATGTAACCTTTCAAAAACAAAGTGAAATTCAATGCTCTGGAAACCAAAATGTATTTAACACCAAACTGGTAAATAACGTTGCTCCTTTATCATAATTTTGATCAGTCCTGGGCTCCTCACATCAGTATCTAAACTGTAACACACACACCCCCCATACCCAAGCACAAAGTAAAGGCTCTTACACAACATCCACAACATAAAGATATGGTACTTTCAATTCCAGCAGGCACAGCCTCAGATTGGAATTTAACTTCAATCTGGCATTATATAAATCTCATAACATCTGATGTTACTATGAAAAGTATTAACACTGGATCCTTAAAGAGTTAAAAGACCTGAGTTTGAGTTCTGGTTCTGTCACTTACAGGTGAGGTAAAACTCAGCGTCCTCAGTTTCTAGAAAAAAGCCTGGTGGTTAAGTTCACAGGCCCTTTAACCAGACTGCCTGGATTTTAATTCTAGCTCTACCATGAATTAGCTGTATGATCCAGGGCAAGCTACATACCTTTCCCAAGCCTCCATTTTCTTAATTTTCTAAGGTAGGATAATTAGTTTCTACTTTACAGAGTTGTTATAAATATTAAATAAGTTAACCCATGTCAAGCACACAAAACAATGACAAGCATTATAAAAGTTTTTGATAATAGGTCATGGAAACTTTCTGTGCCAGCTGAACCATGTTGCTGCATAATTCTGGTCCCTGTATCGCTGTTCTTGCTTCCTTAGTTGCCTTTCTCCTGTGTCCAGTATGTAATCACCAATTAAACTTTAAAGACTCAGTTGAAGAATCACCTTGTGTATAAAGACATTCCTATCCCTTCCCACCCTCCCAGATAAGTAACTCTTTTCTCCTTAAAGGCTTCCATTCTACTATATACAGATCATCTCTACCTTTCAGGATTTACTGCCCATTTATTTTAATTTTTATTATTTCTTGGCTGCCACCAGTGTGGCATGTGGGATCTTACCCCCACCCCACCCCCACCCCAGTCCCGGGATGGAACCCGCTGCCCCTGCATTGGAAGTGTGAAGTCTCAACCACTGTACTGCCAGGGAAGTCCATCTGCCTGTTTATTTAAATGTCTATTTCCTGTGAGTTCCTGGACTGTCATAGCTGTATCCCCAGTACCTGACATAATTCCTGTCAGATGCCAGGCACTCAGTCAGTAGTTGTGGAATGAGCATCTGTGAACCTCACAGCAACCCAGAGTAAGCATCAAGCTCAAACATGTGCAGAAGGGACATTAGAACCCAGGTCACTAGGATCTGAGGTTCCTGCTCTCAGTGAGGCTCTGGGTGATAATCATGAACATAACTGATACCAGGCAGCCTGACAAATGTCTCAATGTCATTGCCACGACTCTGAATGATGGGAATCAAGGCAAAAACTCGCTAGCCACTCAGGATTTAGAGAGGGTGTTCATGGCATCTTCAACCTGCCTCCGATAGCCCTCATTGCCTTCTCCCCTTGTAAACTGATAAAAACCCCGAATCACAACTGATCTCTCAGCCAGGAGTTATTGTATTGTATTGTTTTTGTATCTTGCACCTAAAACAACCAAAAACAGAATAAAAGAACGAAGGACTTTTAAGTGGAAAGGATCAGGCTCTATGCTCAGGGCGTCTGGTGCTCACTCGCTGTGAATTCCAGCAGATCCTCCCCTCCCTGAAACTCAATTTCCTCAACTTTTGCACAAGGTGGCTGGCTCAGAAGCTCCCCGAGCTTCCTTTTAGTTCGGCCACTTGGCTCCGCGGCCAGGTCCGGCAGGCACTCGAGCTGGCGACTCGGGCTCTGCGCCCCTGCTACCCGCTCTGGCCCTCCTCTGCCAGGCTTGAGAAGCCCGCCTCCCTCCGGTGAAGTGAGGCTCGGCGGCCTCCACCGCGCAGCTCCCCCCTCAAACCCGCTCGTGCGCGGCCTGGCAAGCGCAGAAGCCGCAGCTTTACCTCAGGTCCCCGCGCGCCGCCACGGTTCCCAGCGCTCCCCGCGCTCCCCACGCCGCCGCCGACTGACAGCCAAAAGGCGCAGGCGCACGATGGCCGGGCAGATCGATGGGACGCGCTGGGCAGGCCCGCAGAGAAGAAAACGAGCACCGAGTAATAGATGACGACGTAGAAGGGCGCCGCGGGGAGGAGGGGAGGAGTAGAGGAGGCGGGGCCGCTGGAGCCTTTTCATTCATTCACAAATTACCAACGCCCACTGAGCGTCCCTCACGTTGCAGGGGAACTAGTCACAGTCTCTTCCTTCAGGCAATTCTCCTTTTAGGACCTGGTCCGAACTACCACTCTGCGGAAGGACAGCCCTTTGGGAGCTGCGGTTTAGGGCTGACCAGTAGAGAAATCACCAAGGATGGCCAAGGTTTTCTATGTCCGGTGGGGTCTAATGTGGCCACTCAACGTTGGCTTTCTGAACCAGATTATTATGGTATGGAAAACATCCAACTTTAGCCATCAATAGTTGGTCGGGAGGGTGGGATTCGGGAAGATCTCACTGTAATGGTGGGGAAAATACCCTGGAGAAGGGCATAGCAACCCACTCCAGTATCCTTGTCTGGAAAAATCCCATGGACAGAGGAACCTGGCGCAGGCGCACGATGGCCGGGCAGATCGATGGGACGCGCTGGGCAGGCCCGCAGAGAAGAAAACGAGCACCGAGTAATAGATGACGACGTAGAAGGGCGCCGCGGGGAGGAGGGGAGGAGTTTTGCCCAGAGTCAGACACGACTGAAGCGACTTAGCACGCACTGTGATGGTGATACTGAACAGTGGCTTGGAGAGAGTGAGTCAAATGAATATCTTGAGTAAGAGCCTTCCAAGACCAGCAAGTGCAAAGGCCTTGGAGAGAGAAGACAACTTCAGAGAACAACAAAGAAGCCAATAGAGCTGAAGAAAGTGAGCTGGGGGAGAGTGGATGATGGCAGAGGAGGCCAGAGAGGCAATGGGGGAGAAGGTGGAGAATTCAGGTCCTGTGGGTCTTGTAGGCATTGTGAGGACGTTGACTTGTTTTAGAGGAGCAGCGATATAGCAGGCTTTTGAAGGATCACAGTGGTTGCTGTTTTGATAATAGAATCTCTGCTTCCAGAGACCAGTTAAGAAGCTACAACTGGATGAGAGAACCCAAACAGCTGAGTCTAGACGTCAACAATTGTGAGATAACAATAAAATAATTCTTTTTGTTTTGTTTTAAGCAGTACATTTTTAAGGCAGATTGTTAAGATGCATTATCTGGTTTGGGATGAAGGTTGTGTTGTTTCTGTATTTTGGCCACGCTGCTGGGCTCAAGCGATCTTAGTTCCTCAACCAAGAATTGAACCCAAGCCTTGGCAGTGAAAGCATGGAGTCCTAACCACTGGACCACCAGGGGATTCCGTAAACTACACCGAATAACAGGAACAATGGTGGTTCTCTCTTTTGGAAGCTTCCTCTTTTACTATCCATCTCTTTTTAATAATATTTCTTTAATTTTAAAAAATGTATTTGTTTTATTTTTGGCAGCGTTGGATCTCCGTTGCTGTGCAAGGGCTTTCTTTGGTTGGGTAAGTGGAGTTACTCTTCCTTGTGGTGCACAGGCTTCTCAATGCGGTGGCTTCTCCTGTTGCGGAGCGCGGGCTCCGGGGCACGAGGGCTTTAGCCGTTGTGGCACACAGGCTTAGTTGCTCAGTGCCACATGGAATCTTCCCCAGCCAGGAATCAAACCCATGTTCCCTGCATTGGCAGGCGGATTCTTAACCACTGGACCACCAGGGAAGTCCTCTATCCATCTGTTAAAACTTTAGTTACTTTAGCTCCCTGCCAGTTAGGAAGCAGAGTCTAACTTCTGCAATAAAAATAAAGGAATTTGACTTCATTCAACAATATTTATTGCATGCCTAATATGTGCCAACCAGTGTCTGAGATCCTAGATAGTGGGACTACAACAATCAATGAGAAAGACAGGACTTGTAATTTTTCCCCAACTTTCAGCCAGAAGAGTAGGAGCTCAGCCTAGAACATACTAAAAAAAAAAAAAAAGTCCTGCGGCCACATCCATAAAACTAGCCTATCTGTGCCCTGCCTTTCTTTCACTTTAGAATGCTGGTGACGAGTTATTGGAAAATTATTTAGCTCTAAATGCTGAGTTGATAAAGGGAGCCATGGAGTGATTGCTTTGGCCACAGGAGACGTGAAACTTGACTACCATTTCCTTCTGCAGCAATATTCTTTCTCTCTTTGGTATTAGCTCAAACAAGCAGAAGCCTTGGGAATTACAGCATGGTTTTGAGGTCAGAGCTAGTTATGAAGTAAGAACAGCATTCAACCTCATATCTGGCATCCATTTTAAATGCTCATGTTTAAATTAGCAAATGTTTTCAGGGAACTGGAGGACTTTCTCCTCTAGTTGAAGAAAGTAGTTGAAGGATTACTTCAATTTAAACTCACTTTAAATTATTTCCTTGGGGCAGAATGTTTTGGTCTCTGGACTCTTTATGGTCTTAAAAATTATCAGAAGCTTCAAAGAGTTTTTGTTTGTATAGGTTGAATCTGTCGATACAAACCATATTAAAAATTCAAACTGAGAAATTTTAAAAACATTAATTAATAAAAAATAGAAACAAAACCATTACATGGTAACAGTAACACTTTATTGAAAACAACTATGTTTTCAAAAGAAAAGATTTAGTGAGAAGAATGCAATGGTTTCACCTTTCTTTTGCAAATCTCATTAATGTCTGGCTTAATAGAGAACAGTTGAATTTTCCCATCAGTTGTGATATATGGTTTGGGCTGATGAAAACCTGACCTCACACAGATACATAGTAGGAAAAAAGAAAGAGATTTTAATAGTCTTTGTCAAATAATTGTGAGTATTCTTCAGTACTACACACTAAACTCAAGAAATGGTAGTTTGTTAATGATTAGTTGTGATATAGAATCATTTGTATCAATGAACATTTTGTACTCTGGTATAATACTTGCATTTTGAATAGGCATTTTACCCATGCATGATTTGCAACTTGATACATTGCTTATTTGTAAAATATTGATTCACTAAATTATGCAGATCTTCCCAACGTTGACTCATTATACAATATTTTTTAAATCACACTTGTTAATATCATCACCAATCATTAGAAAAGTCCTTAATGGAGAATTCTGTGGCAGTACAGTGGATAAGAATCTGCCTGCCAGTTCAGGAGGCAGAGGTTTGATCCCTGGTCCAGGAAGGTTCCACATGCCATGGAGCAACTAGGCTCGTGCTCCACAGCTACTGAAGCCTGTGCCTCTAGAGCCTGTGCTCTGCAACAAAAGAAGCCACCACAATGAGAAGCCCATGTACCACAAGGAAGAATAGCCCTCAGTCTCTGCAACTAGAGAAAGCCTGTGTGCAGTAATGAAGACCCAGAACAGCCAATAAATAGACAGATAAAGTCCTTAAGAATGCTGGCAAGCTTGGGACAAGTTTCCCAAACTTCCTATTTTCTCTTGAAAGCTCAGATATCATCATTGTTAGTGCCTTACCTAGAAATGACAGGCTTACTTCACTTCTCTTGATAAATTTTGTCCAGTTTGTCAATTGTTCTTTCAAGAAAATACAGTGTTCTGTGAAAAAAGCAGTAGTTCACAAATGAAACAATGGCATGAGTTTTCTGGAGACAGTCATCATACTTATTTCGTATGCACAGAAGTGTTACACGTGTACTTCCCATTTCACCACATAGAATATTAAAAAGACGTGCTCAAGGACAAAGATTTAATAAAATTATTTTATTGCCACATCAAAGACATTCTTAAGTGGAACTTACTTTGTTTTATTATTTTTTAATTTGTTTATGGTAAGCCTGTGGCAGTAAAGAATACAGTGACTATTAATACAGTTTGGCATCACTGCTCTGACTGATGCTAAAGCACGGGCAGTTTCATCGAGCATTGGGTTTGCATGATCAGTGCAAATATCAATACAGTGAAGGAGACAGTGTTTCAGTATTATTATGAAAGTGATGTTAACTCAATAGACCCCCTGAAAGGGTCTTGGGGAAATGTTGAGGTCCATGGAGCATATTTTAAGAACTGCTGCCTTGAGGACTTCTTGCTGGCTCTCACTGCTTTTAGTTCTTACATTACGGCACTCACCACAAAGGACTGTCATTCTCCTTTTTCCTGTTTTCTGTATCACACTGGGAACCCCCTGAGGACAAAGACTGTATCTTATTTGCTAAAAAGACTTTATATCTGCAGAGAGAGGTCTCTGCAGATCTTAGACAGAATCTGGGACATGCTAAGTAAATAATAATTGGGCGAATTAGAAATTTCTCATAAATTTTCCCTTGTTATCCTGTGTGGTAGTACGAAAACTGGGCTGAGGGCCTGGATCACTGACAACACCTCTTCTTCTAAACATTTCTTTTCACTAAATTAATCTTTATTATTAGCCCTCATGCCTAGCCTCACTCTTATTATTTACTTTTAATTATTAATCACATGGGAAGTATTTAATAAATGATTATTGAATACAAGCTATTCCCTATAATGTTTGCTTCTTTCCTGTTCACATTTCTTCCCCAAAGGACGTTTATGTATATGTGTCTGTATGTGGTGGGGAAATAGTTTAAGAAGGTCAAGCTCTAAGTTCTCTTTGAACTGTGGGAGACAAAAGAAACTTTTCAAAAGTTGGGCCTTGGCTCAGAAATAGTCTTCCCACAGTCTGCAAGTAATCTCTCTTTGGGAATTTACTGGCCACATCACAATATTCATCCACTCCATCTGGCTGCGGACATGTCACTGGGACAGGGAAGTATTATTTTTAGAGTGCTGAGTGAAGGATAAAAATGGAAAGAGAAACTCTACTTTGGCTACCAATTTCAGGTCCTAAAATATTTGTGCTTTATTTTTGTACATAAGCCCAGCAGTTTTCTAATAGATTCATGATAAGTTAGAGAGCAAATGATGCTATAGTGTTTATTCAGAGCTTGGAAAGAAACTTCATTAATTAGGAATTCAATATTTCCTTTCAAGCACATAGAATTTTCACTGTTGGTGGTTTTGAAGGTCAGAATCTGGATATTTATGCTCTAAACTGATCACTTTAAAACTTAGTGATTTAATCAATTTTTAATTTTCTTCCTGTATTGGAAAAACCTTCAGATATCTGATTTTCCTTGTTTTTAAATCGCAAAGTACAGTTTATGGGCCACAGTTCATTTACTTAACAGCTATTTGTTGAATGACTACTATGTGCCAAGAATAGTTTTAGGCTCTTAGGATATATTAATGAACAAAAAAGGATCCAGCCTTCATCCTAGCCAGGAGAGGCAGCATAAATAATAAAGAAGTTTAAATAATAAATCAGTAAACAGTGCCATATATTAAAAAGTGATAAAGACATTCAGAAAATGAAAAAAGTTAGGCAGGGAGGAGGGACAGGGAGAAGGAGAACACCATATTGACAGCATAAAGTTTTAGCGTTTTACAGAAGTTACTGAAATTTGGGAACTGTCTCTTTTAAATCTGTCCACAACTTTCTATCTAATAAATTTAGAAATAAATACAAAAGGAACAGACAACATCAGTAGAAATGGTGGAGTAAATTCCTCCAAGAATTCTCTCCTCCATAAAAGGAGAGGAGAATAATATAAAAAATTGTCAGAATCAACTTGGATAATGATGGATGTGCATCAAGAGAGAACAATCATGTCACTTAAAATTTTTTTTTTAAAGATAGGTAGACAATATATTTTTAATTAAATTTTTAAAATAAAATATGTATTTCTGTGGCTACATTGGGTCTTAATGGCAGCACATGGGCTCTTTAGTTGCATCATGTGAAACTTTAGTTGCAGCTTGTGGGATCTAGTTCCCTGACCAGAGACCAAACCTGGGCTCCTAAATCAGGAGCATGGAGTCTCAGCCACTGGACCACCAGGGAAATCCTTATGTCACTTTTTAAAGTCTGTTGGTGATTAGTCACCGCATCTCTCTTATTAAGTTCATTCACAGACAGAAAAGACTGTAATTGTGTTAATTTCTTGTCTCCCAGTGATAAACCCATGTGACATTAAAAAAAAAGGATAATTGAGGATTGGCCAACAAAATGAAAGTGTAGCTGATAAATGAGAAGTGATAATGGCAGAAGTGAAATTCAAACTGTCTGTAGTTGTGGTACAGACATAACTACAATGAACTCTAAGTTGTAGGTGGCATCGATATAGTTCCCTGACCAGTGATTGAACCCAGGCCCCCTGCATTAGGAGCACAGAGTCTTAGCCACCAGACCACCAGTGTGTGTGTGTGCTTAGTCACCCAGTCTTATCCAACTCTTTGCGATGCTATGTACTGTAGCCCACTAGGCTCCCCTGTCCATAGAATTTTCCAGGCAAGAATATTGCAGAGGGTTACCTTTTCCTTTTCCAAGAGATCTTCCCCACCCAGGGATTGAACCCACATCTCCTGAGTTTCATGCATTGCTGGCAGGTCCTTTACCCAATGTGCCACCTGAGAAGGTTAGGACCACCAGGGAAGTACTTAATTCATAAAAATTTTAAAGTTTGTATATTAGAAAAGAATAAATATGAAATTAAATGGCAAAGTACAGGCTGAGAAGACATATTTATAACACCTGACACAACAAAGTGGTTAATATTCAGGACACAGTGCCTTAGTTACCATGTCAGTAGGCTGTAGAGCTGACAGCGTCATCCAAATCCTAACTTCGTTACTTACTACCTACCCTGGGCAAGTTAATTAATCTTTGCTTGAGTTTCCCAGATGGCTCAGTGGTAAAGAGTCCGCCTAATGATGCAGGAGATGTGGGTTCGATTCCTGGGTCAGGGAGATCCCCTGGAGGAAGAAGAAGAAAAATAATTGCTCAATGCTGTAAATAACCAAAGCAGTGCAAATTAAAATAACAATCATACAGTTTTTCTGTGTGTTAAATTCAATGCCCAGAGTTGGTAAGAGTTTAGGAAATAGACACTAATGGGAGTGAAAATTGATCCATCCTTCCTAGAGGGCAATTCAGCAGTTTGATGAAGCAATTTTAAGAAGTTATTCTAAGAAAATAAATAGGTATGCAAGGATATATGCATGAAGATGTTTATTATAACATTTATACTTTTCAATACAGAAAATTTGTAAACAACCTTAATGTCCATCTGTTGAGGGTTTGAAATGAATAAAAGTTATGAAATGCCTTATAATGTAATACAGTACAGCCAATAAAAATAATGGTGAAAATGAGTATCACCCTTGTTCCAGTGACCATTATTTCCTGCTTGGATTCCTCCTTGCCTGTAGTCTACCCCTCTCAACTCATTCTCCACGGGGCTGCCAAAGGCAATCTAATCATGTCACTCCTTTGCTGAACCCTCTCATGGCTGCTCAACGTAAAACTCTCAAAAAGCCTCCGAGGCTAGTCTCATCTCTTTCTTCCCTTCACACTCCAGTAACACAGGACTCAACATACTTCTCAGTTGGTTTTTGTACCGTATTCTCCCTAAGGATTTAGTATTTCTCTGAGCCACTTTTTAAAAAAAATTCTTTGGTATTCCCATTTCCTATTTTTTTTTTTAAATTATGTATTATTTTTGGCAGCACTTGTTCTTGGTTGCAGTGCATGGCCTCTTCTTTGCTGTGTGGGCCTTCTCTAGTTGCTGCTCCGGCTTAGTTGCTTCGGGGCATGTGGGATCCTCATTCCCGGACCACGGATCCAATTCCTGTCTCCTTTATTGGCAGGCAGATTCTCAACCACTGGACCACCAGGGAAGTCCCCGCTGAGCCACTTTGGTTAGAATCATCTGATTCTGTCTTCTAATGAAATCCTTCACTTCTCCTCTGGAACTCTTACATGAATGTTATTAAATGTTGTTTATGTGTGCGTGCTCAGTCGTGTCCAACTCCTTGCTACTCCATGGACTGTAACCTGCCAGGCGCCTCTGTCCATGGAATTTCCCAGGCAAAAGTCCTGGAGAGGGCTGCCATTTCCTCCTCCAGGGGATGTTCCCCACCCACAGTTTCAACGGAGTCTCCTGCAAGGGCAGGCGAATTTTTACCACTAGCGCCACCTGGGACGGAGAAGGCAATGGCACCCCACTCCAGTACTCTTGCCTGGAAAATCCCATGGAGGGAGGAGCCTGGAAGGCTTCAGTCCATGGGGTCGCTGAGGGTCGGACTTCACTTTCACTTTTCACTTTCATGCATTGGAGAAGGAAATGGCAACCCACTCCAGTGTTCTTGCCTGGAGAATCCTAGGGACGGGGGAGCCTGGTGGGCTGCCGTCTATGGGGTCGCACAGAGTCGGACACGACTGAAGTGACTTAGCAGCAGCAGTGCCACCTGGGAAGCCCATTATTTATGCGATTATCTGTTTAATAAATGTCTCTTTGGGCTTGCCAGACGGTGCTAGTGGTAAAGTCCGCCTCCCAATCCAGGAGACACAGGTAAGGCAGGTTCGATTCCTGGGTGGGGAAGATCCCCTGGAGGAGGGCATGGCAACCCACTCCAGTATTCTTGCCTGAAAAATCCCATGGACAGAGGAGCCTACCTAGTTACAGTCCATGGGATCGCAAAAAAGTGGGACATGACTGAGTGAGCACTGGTCACACCCTTAAAGGTAAAATCCCAAGATGACAAAAATGATGTTTAACCATTTTACCCATTGTAGCCAGCGTGGCTCCTGACATTCACTGAATGAATGAATGAAAAGCAAGTTACAAAATACACAGTGTGGGTCCAATTTGGTAAAAGATCAAAGACTTGTGTGGCAGGTGCTTGCTCAGTCGTGTCTGACTCTCTTAGATCCCATGTCTATAGCCCTCCAGGCTCTCCTGTTCATAGGATTTTCCAGGCAAGAATACTGGAGTGGGTTGCCATTTCCTCCTTCAGGGCATCTTGACAACCCAGGGATCGAACCCCCGTCACCTGCATCTCCTGCTGAGTCCCCTGGGAAGCCGTTTGCATTCCTGACCACTGAACTACCTGGAAAGCCCTTCGTGTGGCCAGTACCAGAAACAGACTACCTCCGGCAGGCCCGTGCTGGCCAGGCCTTTCCCTGAAGAGCAGAGAAGGGGAAGGAGGAGAGAGTCCCCGGGTGGAGAGACGAAGCGGCCGGGAAGAGCGGAGCTGGGCGGGAGTAGCTGCCTCCCCGGCTCCAGCGCCTCTGGCAGAAAGAGACTGCAGAAGTGGGGCCCGTCTCCTGTGGACCACCCAAGGCGTGGGGGTCGGGAAGCCGCAGGGCCTGAAAGGCTAATACGGAGCATCAGATTCCAAATTACGGAGTGGTGGTCTTGAGGATGCACACACCCCGGGATGCGGATGGGGCGGATCTCAAAGCCAAAGTGGAGTTTTCCCGCAGGCCGGCGTCCGGGCGCGCCCTAGAGGACGTCGTGGGGAAGCGGTGCGAGAGCTGACTCCTCTGGGGACCGTGCGTGAGGAGGACGGCCCCCTGTGGGGACTGCATCCACATGGCGGGATCTCTCGAGTGTGTGAGGGTAAGGGTACTTGTTCTGAGACTACACTGCGCCTCTGTTGTCTGGTTCCTGGAGGCGGCGTGGGGGTGGGTAGCCATGCTGCTGCCTCCTGTCACTTCCTGACTTGGGTGTTTTATCGGCCATCGCAAGCTCTGTCCTCTAGGATGTCAGATTCTTCTGCCCACTTGATTCCTGAAGGCGGACTCCCACCCTCCACATCACCACATCCGTTCCAGAAGACACCATGCCAGCTTTATTCCTGCTTCTGTGTAGAGGACCCCTTATTTCCCCTCTCAGCTCCAGATTTCATGTTTGCCGCTGAAAAGCCCTACCACTCCCACTTGACACATGTCTCCTTGGCTCCTGGCAGGACCCTTAAGTCCTGAACAGTCTTCTTTAACATCCCTCAGGAGCCCAATAAACATACTCTGAAGGAATGAATTCATCCATTTATTCAACTTTTCCATGTGCAAGAGCTTCTTGGATAGAGTGTCATGGAAGCTCTTAAGGGAGAAAAGGCTGGGGCTGGACATGCATAAAACCTAGGAGGAGGTTTAAAGCCTAGGTTTTGTTTTAGAGTTGGGTAAAGAGGAGCTATTGAAGATTTCAGAGAGGATATAACTGGCCTTAACCTGGGCAAGGTCTTGGAGGGCAAGACAGCAGGCAGGGAGCCAGGTGTTGCAGAAGTGATGAATAGGGGGTAGCAGCAGTAGTTAAGATTTAATGTTGAGTAGCTATATGTTCTGAGTCAGGGACGGTGGTGGCACTTTGTCAGTTGGTACTGAGTTGGTGAAAGAAAGTTGGAGCTCACACCTTGGGGATGGAGGGAGAGGAGGAAAAGACCAGCATGTGAGGGAGAGGGTGTTCAGTTGTTGCTTTATTCTTGCTTCAGGTGACCAAGGAGGATGGCCATCACTCCCTATCCATCCCTGGAGACTTGTTGGGGGAGGAGCCTCCATCCCCCTACCCCCATAAAGTTTTAGTTCAGGCTAAAACCAGAGAAAAATATGGAGGAAAAAAAAAAAAGGAGTCAAAAACTGAAACAAAGTCCATGAGGTGGGGAGCTAGAAGGCCCCCTTCAAGTAGCTCAGGCCTGGCAGCTTGTGCTGGGCTTGTGGAAGATTCCTCTCACAAGAGGTGAAATAGCTCTGGAAGCAAACCCGAGCACGTGTAGGGCTTGAGGGTCTGTGGGGCTGGGCCACTAGTGTCAAACCACTGCACCCACTTCAACCGCACCCAGGGGTGAGTGCACTGGCGTTTTCTGCTCAGATTGCGCTGGTCCAGGGAAGGTGTCTCTGCCCTGGGTGCTCAGGGGGACACCCCACGGGACCAGCGCAGGCGCAGTCCTGCAGGCCCGCGACTGCCCCCTGGTGCCGACTCACTCCTCCCAAGGGCTCATGTCGGTGTCAATGGCCACACAGTTGTAGGCAGCGTATCGGAGCTTCTCCTCACACACCTTGGCGCTGCGGGGGGCAGGGAGTTGTTCAGCACCAGGTGCAGAAGCCCGTCCATCATGACCAGGGGCTCTGGGACTCCAATTTGCACACTGAAGCCCTCCTCCACCCTAGGATGTCACATTTCCCTGCCGCCCCACTTCCCAGGCTGGAACTTAGGGGACCCACCTGGCATAGTGTGGCAGGAAGAGGGTGCTGGAGCAGGTGGAAGACTCAGGCAGCGCGTCTGTGGTCTCATAGCTGGGGGTGTGGAGGGACCAGAGATGAGGAAGAATTGGAGGGGCACAGGGCAGCAGTTTGACAGGTGAATGTGTGTGTGGTGGAGGGCAAAGGTAAGCCACAGGCTCTTCCGACTAGACCTCCCCTCCCCGTCGGCTCTCACCCCAGCTTGTCTGGGTAAATGTAGATCCGTGCTGGCAGACGGCTGCGGCCGGTGACAAAGCGCAGGAAGCGGCTCCGGTCCTCTGATAGAGAAGAAGGAACTCAGCGCCCAGGTGCTGGTGGAGGAAACTCTACCACCTCCCCCATCTCTGTATCCCAGGAGTGGAGTCCTCTGCCCTTTCCACTGACCATTGGTGAAGTTGTTCAGTGCCTCCCAGAAATACTGCACCCGGGTGTCAGATGGCTCGAAGTCCTCAAACCGGGCTGGTGGGACAAAGCCACAGAGAATTCATTCTTAGGTCCTTAAGCCCCACCGGGGACTGTGCTGCCCCGTCCCACACTCACTGAGCTTGCGCAGGGCATCCACAGTGACCTCTGGGTCCCCGCACACCTTCTTCTCCAATTCTTGCCATGTCAGCAAGTCCAGCACAGCCTGTGGCACCACCTTCAGAAGACCTGCCTGCATGGCTGCCACCTGGGGAGAAGGGAGAAGGCCTGGCTGGAGAAGACGGCACAACTCCCAGCTCTGGGTGTGGTGGGGACACCTGGCCTCCAGACACGGAGATGAAGTATCTCTGTGCCCCACAGATCAGCAGGAATGTGGGGCAGAGGGGTGGTGGGGGCCAGGGTTCTTGGGGCTGGGTTCTGGTGGCCCCTCAGACTGGGCTCTGGCTCCTGGGAGCTGTCCACAGCTCTCTGTTCCACTGGCTTCTGAGTAGTACCTGCTCCTTGCTCTCTTCTAGTCGTGCCTTCTGCACCAGCTGGATGAAACGGGAACGGTCCTCATATCCCACCACGATGCCTGAACCCCCAGGGATCAGCTCCACCACCTGCTGGTCACTCAGCACAGTGGTGAATGTTAGCTCCTTCCCAAATTTGAACTCAAATGTCTCCTTGTCCATTCCTTCCATCACTTCCAAGAGCTTCACCTGGGGGTTGAAAGGCAGGAAGGTCAGCTTTTCACTGTGGAGATAGTCCTGTTTTTTCTCAAGCAGCTCACAGGAAAGCAGGGGAGGCAGCGAGGCAAGGCAGTTGTTATGCAGGTAGTGAGGGGGTCAGTAGAAGGGCTGTGAAGCCCAGCATCAAGATGATGCCTAACCAGCCACGGAGATCAGGGAAGGTGTGCTGGGGGAAGTGGCATCTAAGCTGAGACCCAAATGATTGGCTGGGCCACCAGGAAGTCAGGAGAGAGAACACCTTAAAAAAAGGTGGAAAGAGCAAAAGGCCTGAGGAACCTAACTGGGAAAGTGTCCAGAGATATAGGATTCATGTAAGGCCTTTTCAGACTCTGCATTTTATCGTGAGCCCAGGGTGGACCATTGAAGGGGTTAAACAGGGAGAGTGAAATGAACTACTCTGCCTGCTGAAGACCAGATGGGTAAGAAGGGAGACACGGTCACCAGATCTGCAATCAGTGGCTGCATCAGGAAGGAAGGTGATTAAACCAGAGGGATAGATAATGAGATGGGAGAGGTGGGCAGATTCCAAAGGCAGATGTGACAGAATGTGGGAGGTGAGGGAGAAAGAAGAGTGAAGAATGACCCTGAGGGGCTTGGCAAGGGGAGGGGTGGGTGGCGGTGCCATTGTGAGACAGGGAGCCCTAGAGGGAGAGGATGAAGAGTGTGCTGAGCCCATGGTGCCATCTTGGGAGAGAAGTCCAGCAGGTAAATGCATATATAGCCCTCGGCTTAGCAGAGAGTCTGGGTCCAGAGGTAAGTAATCCTTTCAGGGTCACCAGAACAGTGATAGGAATTGAAGCTACGGCAGTACAGGGGGTGGGAGAGGGGAAACACGCGTGGTACGAGAAGGTTCAGAACAGCCTAGGGGTGCAACGAGCTTGAGAGCAGGGCAGAGAAACCCAGTCCACGCCCTAACTCACCAGCACAGAGTCCACAGCTGGGAAGTCCTTGCTCCAGCTCACCTCCTCACCAGAGAGCTGCTTCCACACGAAACCCGGCAGAGCCAGGACCTGTGGGACAAACACTGCTGTCTTCACGCCCTGAACTGCCCGGGTTTGGCTGGCTCTTCCTTCCAAGAGCCAGGACTAAGCTGGTGGGGTGCAGATTAGGCTACTCACCAGGAACTCCTTACCCCGAAGGGCAGCCCCCATCAGCTGTCCGATCCACTCATACTTGGCAAAGTCCCGGCAGGAGGGGTTGGGCACATACATGTCTCGGGCCTCGCCTGTGCCATTGCCCTGCCCCCGAGACAGAGCTGTCAGCGTGGCCTGGGATGGATTCTCCTGTGTTACCCCAGATGCCTCAACGACTTCCCTGAACACTTTCCACGAAGGGGCCCTGAAGGAGCCCTCTGAACACACAATGGCTCCTTCCTTGTCTGCCCAGAAGCTGTCCCGGGCAGTTCAGTCTCTCCCATGCCCCTTCTCTGGCTTAGTCTGGCACCTGGGAGGTTTGCAGAGACAGAACAGCAGAAACAACTTGGGAGGAAGGGGTGGGAGCTTACCTGGTTGGCCGTTCGTACAAAGAAGGGCAGAGGCACAGGGGTGTCCGCCGAGCTAGGGCACAGTTCTTCTGACATGTCTGCCAAGCTGTCCCGGAAACCACCTCCTGAAAGGACAGACAGATGCTCTCAGTTGAGGCACACAAGAGCCCCAGCCCCCATGATGGGGTAAGAAGCAAGTCCCCTATCTGGGTTAGCTGGTCACCCCGGATACCCCAACCACTCTCAATATGGTAGGACTCTTGCTACTGGCCCTCAAGGCCTCACCTTGGTCAATGATGCCTTCTGCAATGAATTTACACTCCCACCACTGGTCATAGCGCATGGGCCACCTGTAAGGAGGGGTAAGTCTCTATCATTACACCGGGCTAGGGCTCAGGATGACCCACCAGCCCAGGGTCCACCCAGGAGTAGGGGCTACAGAGGGGTAATGCTGAGGGGTCCAGAGGCAGTGTGTGGGTGGAGCAGGTCCCCTGCCCCCAAGCCATACCTGTAGTCCAGGGGCTTTTCATACTTGTCAGAGGGCTTGAGGCCTTCATAAACCTGGGGCCAGGGAGAAGGGGAGGGAGTTGTGGGAACGTCTGAGACCCAGACCCACTCTTGCCTAAAGACCTTGCTCAGGTCCCCTAGTCCCCTTGCTGACCCGCCCTTGCTCTGACCCCAGGTGGTCCAGACCTGGGTGAAGACAGCATTCTTGCAGGCGGGATCCCGTAAGGGGCAGGCACGGTGTTCCATGGCGAGGCGCCGGTTGATGTACAGACGTGGCATGAAGCTGGGCTTGCTGCTCTCTGAGTCACGCAGGCACTGGGCCACCAGGCCTGGCCGCTGGCGTGACAGCAGCAGGAACTGCTTCACTTGCTGGGCGGGGAGAGGTGGCCAGAGCAGGGCCGGCAGGCAGTCAGACTCTGTCCAGGCCCTGGAACATTTCTCTGTTCCAACCCCATGGGGCCAGTTCAAGCCTACTCTATCCCTGGTCCTTGCTTTCAGTCTCTCCCTTAGTCCAGCCACCAGAGGAAGTTTTCTAAAATCTAACTTTGTCGTTACCTTACATAAAAACCCAACTTCGTTGTTACCTTATATAAAAACCCAACTTTGTCGTTACCTTACATAAAAACTTCCCAATGGCTCCACTGACCAGGAAAAAAGTCTGGCCCCGGTGTCCTTGGCTACCAGGACCAGCCTCCTGCCCACCTCCTCCTGCCTCATCCCATATCACACTCACATCTATGTCTATGCTTCTCTCAAGTCTTCCTGAACAGCTAGGAACTCCCAGTGTGCACTTTTCATACAATCTACCCTGTTCATGCTGTCACCTCTCCTCCCCAAGCCCTGGGTATTTCACCTACTCTCTGGGAAATAGGACCCTAAACACTAAATTTTGATTATTTGTGTCTGTATTTCTTCCTTGACTTCCCTGGTGGCTCAGACGGTAAAGCGTCTGCCCGTAATGTGGGAGACCTGGGTTCGATCCCTGGGTTGGGAAGATCGCTGGAGAACGCAATGGCAAGCCACTCCAATATCCTTGCCAGGAAAATTCGTGGACTGAGGAGCCTGGTGGGCTACAGTCCACGGGGTCGCAAAGAGTCGGACACGACTTCGCTTTCGCTTTTCTTCCTATGTTCCCAGAGCCTAGCAAAAGTCTAGGCCTAGAGTAGATCTAAGAACTTTCTGATGAAGCGTGAACAACTGCAGAAAGGGATGCCCACTGCCAAGACCAGCACTGCGTGAGTCAGGCTCACCTTAATCTCACTAAAGGTGCCCAGCGTGTGGTCCCAGGCCGGTACCAGGTGGTGCAGGACACTGTCTAAAATCTTTATGAATCTGGGGAGGTTGGGTAAAGATAATTGCGGCTGAAGTGATAGATGCAAGACCCTCTCACCACCCCCCACACACAGGGACAGGAGAAGGCAGGGCCCAGGGGCTCTCTGCCTCTTGAAGTGGAATAGCATACGATATAAGATATAAGATCTCTTCCATACAGACAAAAGACTCAGGATGGGGGGTGGGGGGAGAGGGAAGGGACTAACTGGCCCAGGACCACAGCCACCTCTGCAGGAGAACAGCTCTGCGGTACAGTACTTCCGGGTCAGTGCCTTCTAGGCGTGGGTATCGCACGAGATTGGTGGGCTGAAACAGGTCTGCATTTAGCCCTAATTCTCGCTGTCTAGAAGACTTGATCTTGACCCCCCGAAGACGCACATCAATCCCGTCATCTGGGGGAAGAAGTCAGAGTGAGATCACTTAGGGCGCCTGCTGCCTCTCTCTTTGGCCCCAAAGCCTGAGAATGGCTCCTTAATGCTCAGCCTTGTGTCACCCTTAGCCCCTAGAAACTTGGGACCTTTGGGATCCCCTTCTATCACCTGATTCTGATGATTATATTCAGTGATAGCTCCTCTGTCCACCACTATAATATAGGGATGCCTGAAGGTCCGAACTCCATTCCTCTTCCAGGTGAGCCCAAGTACTTTGATGGCTTTAAGGCAGGCCTCTACCCAGCACTGTCCCCTTGGCTTGGGCCCCAAAGCTTCAGATCCTGGAGTTAGTCCAGCTGTCACCTTTATCCCAACTCCAAGTCTATCTCCTTCACTCCACACTCACTGCCAGCTAACCCCCATCTACACGTTGGGGCTCCCTTCCCCCCTTCTGGCCTTCAGCCCCACCTCGGCACTCGACGATGCGGATCTCGATGATTGGGAGGTGGACAGTCATGTCTTCCAGGACACAGACGTCCCCGATCAGGGTCCTGAGGGGTGAACATGAGCAACTCTGGAAACTCCTTGTCTTAAGGGGTTGCTGGGGTCACAGACCACCTTATGCCGCCAAGCTGGGCCAGATCCTGCTGCCAGGATCATGTCCCACCTCCCACCCCAGGTCAGTTCACTCACTCGTCAATGCTCACGTCACTCAGCTTCTTCAGATTGTCCCCTTCACCTCCATAGACCACCACCCGCTTAGGCATAAAGTTGTCATCTGTGGTATCCACCGTGAGCAGTAGCTTCCTGAGGGTTAGGAGGGTGCACACATGTCTTTACACTCACAGGTACGTGGCTCACCCACCCGGTTGTGCTCAGAGCCCACTCACTTGACAATGGTGCCCTTTTTCATGGTCAGCCGTACCCAGTGCTGGCACTGGGACCCATCGCTCTCCCAGTAGGTGTCCGCATTGCTGTCTGTCAGGCAGGACACATTGAACTCCTCCTGGGGAGGGTAGAGAGGTGGATGGGCCAGGGAGCCCAAGAAAGAAAGCACAGCGGAGCTGAGACAGAAATCCATCTGCTAAGGGTGGAGGTGTCGAGGGATTCCTAAGGACTTCCAAGACTGGGGGTGGACTGAGTCTGGCCTGTGGGGATTCAGGTCTGGCTGTGGTTTAGAGGTAGGAGTTCCAAATCGAGCAGGATGTTACTACATCTTGCTTGGGGTGGGAGGAGTCCCAGCACCCACCGTGTAGGAGGAAACGTCTATGCTCTCCACATACTGCTTCACGCTACCCAGGTTCTCATCCTCCTTGCCCAGGTGGTCGTACAAGAAGTGGATCAGGTCCTCGTCGCACTCGTAGGTCCACGTCGGGGGCACATAGCTAAGCGACCCCAAGTCCCTAATTAGGTCGGGCCCAGACCTGGAGCTCCTTCCTCCCCAGCCCATCCCAGCTTACTCACAGTAGCCTTTGTACAGCTTCAGTGTATGCCTCGGCCGGCTGAGGCCTTGATCCCAGGCGATGCGAGTATGTCAAGTCCACCACCTGTTCCCATCTGTGCGCACAGAATGGGGGACGGGATATTGGGACCTCAGCGGACGGCAGAAGACCCTGGAGCCTTCTCAAACGCTCTGGCTCCTCTAAACCATGCCTCCAGAAGCCCCATCCCAGCTCCCTTTAGGTCCCGCCCCTTTTGCTGTCAATCCTATCAGATCACACCGCCCGGGCTGTGCCAGTCTAGGGCCTGGCAGTAGGCCAGCAAGCCCCACCCCTCCCAGCGCAGGACCTGAGCACCGGGCGGTAGTCCACTCCGAAGAGCTGCTGCTGCCGCTGGAGATGGTCTGGAGTGTCGATGGGTACCAGGCGGGCCCCGCCTTCGGCCGGGCGGCACACCAGAAGCCAGCCTTCGTCCAGCCCGCAGTCGCCCAGGTGTTCCGCCAGCTGCTCCTGCCGGGACGCACCAGACGAGGAGGCCGTCAGGGAACTGCCAGCGGCCCGCCCTGCCCAGCCCAGGGCGAAGAGCACCGGACGCTAAGTCAGCTCGATATGGGGGAGGGGAGCAGCCAGGGGCTTCCCTGGTCCCGGGTCTTTGCACCTTGGTCAGCTTAACCCAGAGACCGTGGCCGTTGCACAGCTCTTCGCCTGTGGTGCGCACGCAGGCGCCGCGCCGCAGCTCGATGCTGTCGCGGGCCGCGCGGAGGGCCCCGGAGCCGGTACCGGGGGCCGGGCCCGTGGCTCCCACACGCAGCCCCAGGCCTTCCGCCTCCCACACCGGCAGCAGCACGCGCGACGGTCCCGCCGGGTCCTTGTAAAGCTTGTAGAGCACCTCGCGCGGCACGAAAGCTAGCGCCGCCGGCAGCGGCCGCCCGGCACGGAGGCTCTTCGCTGCCTCCGCCAGAAAGCGTACACGGCCCAGCAGCTGTCGCGGGGACTCTAGCGCCGCGCCCGGACCCGGGCCAGCCATGGCGAAGCGGCCCAGGGAAGCCCGGGGGCGATCCGGGCGGAGGAGCTTCGGCCGAACCAGCAGACAGAGCTTCCTACCACCTTCAGCCCCGCCCTCCACCAGCCTTCGCCGTAAGTTCTGGACTAAGCGCACCTCATATTGCCGCCGTATTGTCCTGTGTACTTGGATACTCAATCCTGTTATCTATTTCTGTGTCTTCCACTCACTCAGCCAGACCCAAGTTCCGAAGTTTCTACCTGATCAATCTCCCCACTCCATTCCCATTGCTACTACTTTCCTTTAAGCCACCATCCATCCTATCGAGCCTGAAACGCTATTCCTTCGACCTTCTGGAGCTTCCTTGCTCCCAGTGAGTCTCACTACAACCAGCTGATCTTTAAGAATCTGTTAGCTATCCTGTCAGGCTTCCCATCCTAGGAGCAGTGTGACTATACTGTTTGGGAATATAATCCCTCCCCAGCCTGGCTGCTGACGGGACTCTTGAGTCATTTAGACTTGTTCCTGGTGGTTACTCCTAACCTCAGGGCACTGGTGATCATTATCCAGTTTCTTCCAGTAATTCTAAACCAAATGAGAGGAAAGGCCAACGTGGGAAGAGAGGAGGCAGAAACAAACAAACAAACCACGTACAGAAGTTGTTCAGTTCAGTTGCTCAGTTGTGTCCGTACTCCCTGTGACCATATGAATCGCAGCTCGCCAGGCCTCCCTGTCCATCACCAACTCCCGGAGTTCACCCAAACTCATGTCCATCGAGTCGGTGATGCCATCCAGCCATCTCATTCTCTGTCGTCCCCTTTTACTCCTGCCCCCAATCCCTCCTAGCATAAGGATCTTTTCCAATGAGTCAACTCTTCTCATGAGGTGGCCAAAGTATTGGAGTTTCAACTTCAGCATCAGTTCTTCCAATGAACACCCAGGACTGATCTCCTTTAGGATGGACTAGTTGGATCTCCTTGCAGTCCAAGGGACTCTCAGGAGTCTTCTCCAGCACCACAGTTCAAAAGCATCAATTCTTCGGCGATCAGCTTTACATATGACAAAATTTGCAATCTTGACCATTTTTTAAGTGTACAATTATCTATTTCCAAAACTTTTTCATCACCCCAAACAGGAAACTCTGTATCCTTAAGCAATAACTCCTCATTGTCCCCACTCCCTAGTCCCTGGGGACTAATCTACTAAAGCTCTAATCTACTTTCTGCCTCTATGAATTTGCCTATTCTAGATATTTCATGTAAGTGGGTACAGAATTTGTCATTTTGTATCTGTCTTATTTCACTCAGCATAATGTTACAACAATGTTGTTGCATGTATCAGAACTTAATTTTTATGGCTGAATAATGTTCCATTGTATAAATACACTACATTTTGTTTATCCATTTATTTGTTGATGGACACTTGGATGGAAATGTTTTGATATAGTTATCAAATAAAGGTATCAAGAAATAAATAAATAATCCCATGTAATTTTGAGAGTTTTCCATTTTTTTCTCCTTACAAGTTGGGAACACAATGCCTCTCTTCTGATCTCTCCAAGCTATTTGTATGCTGTCACACTACTACAAGATAAAGTGAATACGTGTTAAGTAACAAAGGCCTGCATGAGCTGAACTCTGGATAGTTCTAGATTATTTAAATCCACTAGCTTGATATCCTGTTTTCCATTAAGCCAATTGCTCTTTTGCAACTTCTCTTTGCACATGCTGTTCCCTTTTCTTGGAATACACCATTGCTTTCCCCAATTAAATGAAGTGCTTGCTACTTGCATCTAGCTTTTTCCCTTTAAACATCTACCATTGTGATTGCTGATTTCTATGTTTCCTCATCAGTCTGTAGCTCCTTAGAGGAAGAAAATGCCTTGTTCACCACTGTAACCTCTGCACCTACTATTGTGCCCGCCTCTTTCTAGGTAATATAAATATTTACTTATTTCAGTTTCCTGTACAGCTTTGTTCTACCACAGTTGTGGCTGGTTGGGCCCAGAAGAAAATTATTAGAATTGTGGAGAATGGGAGTGAAAAGTGAGCCTTGGGCCAAGTTTTCTGGGATTCCCAGGCCGTCAGAGGAGAGCAAACTCCTCACACCGTGAGAAGTGTATTTACAGCAAAGGTCTTTAGCGGGTGAGGGGGGTGGATGTGTATTTGTTGTTGCGTCGCTACAGTGGACTTTACGGTGAAGAGACTAGGGGTGGGGTCCTACGGGCAGCAGCTGGGGCAGCCCAGGAGCTGTAGCGGGAGTCCGATCATGTGACCTTCAATATGGCGACTGCCCTGGCTCATCCCTGGAAGGGGCGGAGCCTGGGCAGAGGGCAGGCTCAGATTCAGTCTGTAACGGGGACTGTGCTCGCGTTTACTGAAAGCTTATCATGGAGGCCAAAGAGTCTAGGTGAGTTCTCTGGACCACCACGCAGTGTGGCCATAGGGGCTTCTGACCTGAATCTTCCAGCCTAGGAATCTGTTCCTATACCCTTCTTCCCCAGACCGGAGAACCCAAGTCGCTGGGATTCCAAATCCTCCAATCATGGATTCTTAAAGTATTCATCCCAGGGACTACCTAGCTGGACTGCGTACCCCAGACCTTAATTTAGGAGACGCCCCCTGGGCTTTCTAATCCTCAACTAAGATCCCCATTTCGGACTTTCATCTCTGATCCCCCATGACTATTCCCCCGCCTGGAGATTTTTCAGCCCCAAAACCTTCCAGCCCCGGAACTAGCCCATTGGTACTCTTGTTCCAGAGACGTTCCCTCTCCCCACCAATTCTCCTAAGTGAGTTTTCGTCTCCTCACCCCCACTCTCCTAGTCCTTCCAGTGGCTTTGAGCCTGGGGAAACTGGGACTATGCGTAGGGTAAAGGCCCCAGCACCGGCCGTTCTAGTCCTGTACACCATCTGATAGGCAGAGAGAGGGCGGAATTGGCGGGGAGGTAGCTGGTCTGGAGAAGGCAGATAGCGGTGCTGGATGGACTGTATCCGCCTTTAGAACCCGAGCCCTGCCCAACCCCCAGCCTAGTTTACTGAGCCCTACCCTTCCCTCCTCCTGATCCCCAGACCTCAGGGTTTTCCGGAGCTTAAGAATGACACCTTCCTGCGAGCAGCCTGGGGAGAAGAAACAGACTACACTCCTGTTTGGTGCATGCGGCAGGCAGGACGCTACTTACCAGGTCAGGGTCAGGGCCTCGGAGTCTAGGTAAAACTCTGGAGAGTGAAAAGTTTTGGAGGGGCAGAAAAGGGCTCTTGGACGTTCCTCAAGGCTGAGCCCTGCCTTACCTTTCTGTCTGCAGAGTTTAGGGAAACTCGGGCTGCCCAGGACTTTTTCAGCACCTGTCGCTCCCCAGAAGCCTGCTGTGAACTTACCCTGCAGGTGAGGGGTCGACAAAAGAGGAGGGATTTATGCCCTCCGCAGGCCACCTAGCAATCTGTCTTCTGTTCCCTATAGCCACTGCGTCGCTTCCCTCTGGATGCTGCCATCATCTTCTCCGACATCCTTGTCGTACCCCAGGTACCTGTTCAGATCTGACTCACAAACGTGTAAAACAGAAAGGATGGTCAAGACTCAAGTAAAGCACTTATCCTTATGGGACAGAGGGGAAAACAGGCCGGAGGAGATGGAGCTTGGCCGAGTTACATTCTCCTTTTCCTCCTTCCTGGCATGGGTTGAACAGATCTCATTATCCAGGAGTTACAGGTTGGGAACCCAGATGTTTTCTCCCCTGCTAGGCACTGGGCATGGAGGTGACCATGGTGCCTGGCAAAGGGCCCAGCTTCCCAGAACCATTAAGAGAAGAGCGGGACTTAGAGCGCCTCCGGGATCCAGCAACAGTGGCCTCTGAGCTGGGCTATGTGTTCCAGGCCATCACCCTCACTCGACAACAGCTGGCTGGGCGTGTGCCACTGATTGGCTTTGCTGGTGCCCCGGTAATATGGACCAGGGCAGGGACTTGGGCTTGGAGGTTACTTTGGCAGGTCTGGGTGAAGAAAAGGGAAGGAAGTGTCAATCTGGCTTTTGCCTTTTGCAGTGGACTCTGATGACATACATGGTTGAGGGTGGTGGCTCAAGCACCATGTCTCAGGCCAAGCGCTGGCTTTACCAGAGACCACAAGCCAGTCACCAGCTGCTTCGCATCCTCACTGATGCTCTTGTCCCTTATCTGGTGGGACAAGTGGCTGCTGGTGCCCAGGTAAGACCTGAGGGAGAGACAAATAACCTGGGGCTTAATCTTTAAGGACCAGAAACAATACAATTCCTTATACCTGAGAAGCTAGGTATCTTAATGCCAGGCACAAAAGAGGCTTGACCTGCAGTGATCTGGCTGGAGCAGCTAAGCCCAGATACTGGCAGGGATGCTTAGTGCTCTGTTCAAAGACCAAAGCTAGCACTGGGATCTGGAGAAGGCAAAACTTTTTGACTGGAACTGGGTTTATAGGCTCAGGCAATCTCAGGGATGAAGTCACTTGGGAAAATTGAGGCACATTCTACGTGTGCCTCCTCTTTGTATGTTATGTGTTTCATTTATTTTCACCACCCCGTAATTGCAGGCATTGCAGCTCTTTGAGTCCCATGCAGGGCATCTTGGCCCACAACTCTTCAGTAAGTTTGCACTGCCCTACATCCGTGACGTGTCCAAGCGAGTAAAGGCCGGGCTGCAGGAGGCAGGCCTGGCACCGGTGCCCATGGTAAGGATGGGGATGGGCTGAGTGAAGGTGGGCCCGTGGAGCATATCAAGTTAAGTCCTGCATGGAACCAAGTGACCACTAGAGGGCAGCAGAAGTATGACTGAGGTATATTATTACTAGCCAGCAGAGCAAAGCTCTCTGCAGCCTGAGATTTGCCGTTTCCCCCAGATCATCTTTGCTAAGGATGGACATTTTGCCCTTGAGGAGCTGGCCCAGGCTGGCTACGAGGTGGTTGGGCTTGACTGGACAGTGGCCCCCGAGAAAGCCCGGTGAGTGATGGAAGGTGAGGTGGAGCAGGGGACAGCTGCAATATGTGCAGTCACCAGAACAGGGCACTGACTCTGCTTCCAGGGAACGTGTGGGGAAGACGGTGACCCTGCAGGGCAACCTGGACCCCTGTGCCCTGTATGCATCTGAGGTAACAACCAGGTTCCTGTGTGTGTTGGTGACTTTATCTCCGCACTCTCATGGTTCTGGATGTGGTTGTGTTTATTTCTATGTGTGTGTTTTCATTACCGGTTTATCCCTCCCTTCTATTCCATTCACAACATAGACTCTAGGAAGGCAGGAGTTTCTTTTCATTGATTTCGTTCATTTGGCTCTTTTTAGTGCCTGGTCCATACTAGGGATCCGATAGTTTTTTTTGAATGAGTAATACTGAGTCCCTCCATGTGTCACTATTAGGTATAGGGAGGACAGAGGCGTGCTGGCCCCCCTATAGCCAGTGCCCTGTTGGTCCCCCCAGGAGGAGATTGGGAAGCTGGTGCAGCAGATGCTGAATGACTTTGGGCCACAGCACTACATTGCCAACCTGGGCCATGGACTTTACCCTGACATGGACCCGGAACATGTGGGAGCCTTTGTGGATGCCGTGCACAAACACTCTCGCCTGCTTCGACAGAATTGAGCGTGCCCCTTTTCCCTGAAGTACCACTGACACAGATGATTGTTTCCAGGAGAATAAAAGTTCCAGAGTTGGAGTCTTGCATCTGGTTTTATTTGTGAAAGATCTGTGCCCTTATTCTCTGTTCCTTCTTAGCCTCTTCCTTCCCTGGGCTGCTTCTTGCATCCTCTCCCACAAGTCACTGGAGCTCAGATATCAATGCCTAGGCATTGTTGGACTTCATGTCAGGGCCCTGACACCATTGTGCTCTCAGCTCTCCAAGTCCCAGAGCCACATGGGGTTGCATAGATCTTCCTAGGAGTGGGAGTTGTGACGTGCAAGGAAATGGGGTCCCTACAGCATGTGAAGCCAGGGCTTTGTGTCTGGGGAGGAAGGCTATATAGATCAGAGAGAGACACAGAAATGGTTAGAATATTCCAAAAGGCCTGTTGAGGAAGATGGAGTCTAGATCAGCAGGAAGAAGCTGAGAGGCCTTCAGCTTTGACCCAAAAAGTTGGGAAGAGGGCATAAAGATCGGCTGAGTTGCTTAGACGTGCATCACTGAGCTGAGAAGGCTTCTGACACCAATAGACTTCTTTTCTGTGTATACCCTCTAGTTTTCTCATTATCTTGATGTTTCTGCTCATCATAATGGTACCTACTTTCTGGGGTCCAGCCCTGATGTGCCTGTGAACTCTGGAGAGGGGTCTGGTGTGGTAGGAAATTCTTCATTTGTTATTCCACTCCTTATTAGAGTGCTAGGAACCCTCTGTGCTATAGGCCTAACCAGCTTCCTCTCCCAGCCAGGGTGATGGAGAATACAAAGAAGGGCCTCATTTATTGAAATAATACAATTTCTGATTTTAGAAAAATGATCTTTTCTGTGATCCATGATTTATTCATAGAAAAGCACTGTGAGTTCACATACTTGCTAAAAAACGGCAATTGTGATACAGAAATGGGAGTGGTGTCTTTTCTTTTTTTAACCAACCTATCGGGCTGAGAGGTTGTACGGCCCAAGATGAACAGTAAGACTTCAGTAGCCACAAACAGCAAATACAACTTATCTGTCAGTGTGGAGGGAAAAAAAAGTGACATAGTTTGTCAGAGAAAGGAAAATAAAGCAGACAGGTCCTTAGTTCACACTCTAGCTATATCACCCCTTCCCTATCACACCCCACCCCCTACTCGGGAACTAAGACAGGAAACAGTAAACACCAAGACACTGGCATCTAAATGACTCTTCTGAATGCCCGTGCTATCTCCTACAACAATTCCAGGCTGAGGAGAGGGGGCAGGAAGGTAGCAGGAACATGACACACTGTGGAGGTCAGCCAGAGCTAAGAGAGGGGTTGTCCACCTGGTCTAGAAACTAGTCAGACAGGGAAAGGCCAAATGCATTCCAGCCGCAGCCTCCAAATCAGTGACCATGGGACTGTAGCAGAAGAGGGCAGAGGAAGCTTGAGGTAGAAAGGCAGGCAAAGAAAACAGGTGCAGGGGAAGCAGAGAAATGTGGCGCTGAAGGAGCCACTCAGGGCAGAGGGAGCTCAGTGCTCAGAAGCTTGTTGGGTGACAATGATGAGTGCAGAAGCCACAGAGATGGGGAACATGTTTAGCTGGTGCGAGAGAACAGAGGAATGGGGATGAAGATCTGGCAAAAAGAGAAGGGACACGTTCATGCAGAGCCTAAAACATGAATTCACAGACAAACCTACATGTGGAAATACCACAGTTACTCACACAGAGACAGATACAGACCAAACAGATTTATACAAGTGCTCTCATGTGTGGCCAGGTATACACAGACTAAACATGCATCAGCAAACAGCAACAGACACACAGATAGGTACTACAGTATGTTCACATATGTGTACACCCTCACACAGAAACCCATCGTCCAGCACACAGACCTGACACATACACATAAGTATATATGTGCACATACAGGCATGCACAGATATACCTATGCACACAGACACACGAATTTAGTCATTCACACTTAGAGATGAAACCAGACACTCAACACAATGGTGTCCAAAGCAGATGAACATTATAAGCTCAGTGGCCTCCCAGACATTCACCTTCACCTGTTTCTCAGGAACTCATCAGGCTCCTAGAGAGGCTGTGTGAGGCAGGAGCAACAGCTTCCGTGTCCTCATGGCTTCGTGAGGTGGAAGTCTAAGTCCAGACTGGGCCTCCTCACCCATTACTGGGCTATGAATGCCTTTCTGCAGGCTGGGGTTTCTGCATAGACTAGACTTGAGATTTCCTCTTAACTGGCCATTTTTCTTCCTGCTACCCCAATCTTCCACTGCCAACAGAATATACTCTGCAAGGGAAACCTGAGAAATGGTTGTGAATCTCCTCAGAAAACAAGCCTATCTTCCCACCCACAGCTACTTCAAGTACCCATCAAATTAGAACCAGAATTATAAATAGTTACAACTTTACAACATAATTGGCAACACACAGACTATAGTATTTACAGTACCATAAATGCTTCTGTTTCTCTGGTTATGCAATCCCTGAGACGGAACAGTGTTCTGTGTTTGCCAAGGGAGAGAGGGGCAATGCCCGGGATACGCAGGATACAAGGGCCTGAGGTGGCATGTTGTGGGTGCTGATCGGTCTGCAGGGCCCTGCTCCTCCAGGAACAGTGGGCTGTTGTGAGAATCCTGCCTAGGCAGGCATGCTGGCTAGGGCTGGACTCTCTCCATGCTTAGCTCTGTGGTCCTCTGGCTTCAGCCACAGGTGCTCAGAGCCCTCTCAGGGTGGACAAATGCTTGTGTCCGTGGCCTGACCTGATGGTACCTGGGAGCCCAGGCTGCCCTGGCAGCGAGCTGTCTACTTTCTCAGCCGAAGCGCTCTCGCACCAGCAACATCAGCTTCTTCTTGCCTTTGTAGATCTGTTTGAGGTTGTCGATGAACTGGGCAAACTGCAGGTGGCCATCCTGAGGCAGCAGGAAGGTCTCCCGGGCCTTGCTCAGAAACTCAATGAACTCTCCGTAGTGGCGAGGGCTGATATGCGTCAGGCGCGAGTGTGTGGTGTTGATGTAGGCATTGATGGTGGCATCCAGCAGCTGGCGCAGAGGAGCCTTGTCAGTGGACATGAGCTTTCCTGAGCTGCGGCGGCCTGGGATGCCGGCCAGTCCTGGAGCAGTCACCGTGCAGCGCCGAAGGATGTCTGAAAGCACTGTGGCGCAGTGCACGCTCTTCACCACCAGGGGGATCAGGGCCGCCAGTTCATTCTTGCCCAGGGAGTGGCTGAGGGCGCAGGCCCAGAGCACATCATTGATGGCCGGGTGGGTGTCCTGGTTGTAGGCCAGGTTGAGATGGCTCATGGCCAGTGAGGCCAGCTTGAAGGCACGTAGCGGGTAGCCACGGAGCTCCATGTAGCGGGCGATGGTGAACAGCTGTGAGTGAGTCATGCCGCCAGCCGCAGCATCGATGGCGATCTGATAGGCTGCTTCAAAGGCGATGTGGTCCTTCTCACAGAGGGTAAGGGCCGACAGGGCACAGCTCTGCGGATCCTTCATAGCGCACTGCAGGGCCAGGGTGCGAGCACAGCTGGCCAGCTCCTCCCGCTGTGGATAGTCAAGACTGAGGCGCAGGATGGTGGTGTGGGAGACAGCTGTGGCAGCCACAATACTGGTAGCCTCGGTGGGGGTGAAGAGTGTGTACCAGCTCTGCAAGATGCTCACCAGGGCCCGCACACCTGTCAAGGAGAGCCTGTGCTCAGCCATGGGCCTCCTGGTCCTGATCCAGGTCTACCCAGATTACCATTTGGGGTGAGAACTTGGCCTGCAGGGACAAGCTCTCCCTCCTTCTCAGCAGCCCTGAGATGATCTGCAGTAACCAGGGCTAGGGGGGCAACCCCGGTGGCCAGACCCCATTTGAGGTCTCTTCTCATCCCTTCCTTCCCCCAGGTCAGAGGTTTGAAAGTTTCTGCAGGTGTTCTTAGCCCCTCACAAGGATGGAGCAACAGAGCCTGCGGTTTGCCAGCTCCAAGGCAGGAGTCTCAGATCTGCCCCTGGGTTTTCTAGCGAAGTGAAGCCTCTCGGGGCAGAGTTTTGTGCTGGGGCTTTGGGCACTAGACAGAGGTCTCGAGCCTCCAGGTTGTTTGGGATTTCTCAGAAGCATGGATAGGGACTGGGACTAAACAACTGGGCCAATTACCTCCTAAGGCTGCACTTGAGTACTGGTGGCTGAAAATTCATTCTTTCAGAATGTTTCTATCAGAGGATCAGGGTGCTGCTTGCCCTCAGGGTACGGTCCAAGCAGTGAGGGCAGAGCTTGGTCAGGCTGAACAGAGCCATCTTCTTCTACCAGCAGCCTCATCCTTTCCTAGTCCATCAATAACAGGAATATGAGAGCTCTAAGGATTTGCTGTCCTGTTCCAAGAATAGGGCCTAGGAATCCTTTCCTCTGGGGGCACAGGGAGCTGGGAGACTCACCCACTTCTGTAGCACAGGTTACCAACCACCGCACCATCTCCCGGCGCCTCCAGTTGAGGGTTGATAAGGTCATCCTCATTACCTGGGTGAAAAAAAGTGGCATTCCCAGAGGACTAAGCATAACTGCTATAACCTCTCCCTCCTCCTTGCCATTCATTTATGTACATGCATTTATTTGTGCCTTAAACAACCATCTCTCCCCTGATGGGGGAGATGGGTTTGTTTAATTTCTTCCCCCTCCTGCCACCAATCAGATAGAAGATTTCTCTGATGACCTATAATGAATAAACCCCTTATTATCACACCTTGACTTGGAGGAATGGGGGTGGGTAGGGAGAAGATGGGGACCCTGTGGAGCCTAAGGCTATAATGCTTAACTGGCCTTAACTTCAATACAGAGCCCCAAATTGAGTCCTGACCTTGTGACTAGCCTAGAAGTTATGTTCTGGGGACACAGAAAGAATCAGACCTGGCCCATGCCCACTCCAGTCTTCATGGGATCGTAAGTACCTATCACTAGGCCAAAAGTCTAAAGTGGGGATAGCCCACTCCTCCTCCATACCTGTAGCCCCAGCTCCAAGGCCACGTTGAGCAGGGTGCCATCTGTACTACTGTCCGTGGGAGTAGCAATCTTGAATGCATCTTGGGCCAGTTTGAAGATGAGGGAGGAAGAATGGATGTGCTTCTGTATTGCTTCCAGGATTGTTCGGAGCCTCAGCGTGTCCCCTACAGGTGCCGAGAGAAGGAGCAGGGACAAGGTCTTCTTTAAAGCTTCCCAGAACAGTCAGCTGATCACAACAGGTGCTGGTTGAACTGGCTGATGTCAATGCACTGAATGCTTCTGAATGGTCGGGGTGGTCAGGCTTTGTCTCCACTGAACCCACTGGAGGCTACTTCCTTCCCCAGGCACCCATGCAAATTCACCTTTTCATCGGCCTTGACCCCTTACCCTTTTTTCCCCTTAGGATCTTTAGGTCCAAGAAATAACTTTTTCTAATACCTGAATTTTGAGAGCTACTTATACAGGAGAAGGAAGCTACATTATTGCCAAAAAAGTATGCCAGTCCTACAGTCTGCTTCTCAGTACAGTTCCCTGGAGATGGAGTTCGATTTCTTATTCAGTAGGCAAGTATGAGTGCACAGAATTATGGAATACATTGCAGGAATGCCATGAGTACCATATGACGTAAAGGCAGTAGGGTATATGAAAGATTGGTGTATCTTCTGAAGGGGTAAAATGTGAAATAAAGATAGAAGAAAAAGTAGGTCTTATGTCTTACAAAGAGGTGCAGTGCTAAGAGTGTAAAGGCTTTGGAGTAAAATACATTGGGAAATGAACCTAGTTCAGCCATGTACCAGACCAGTTACTTCATCTATAAAATGGAGACAATAACCTTTTAAGGTCATGGAGGGAATTATAAACAATTTGTGTACAGGTAATATGTGTGTGCATGCACATAAATGAATAGAAAATGTGCGGGGATATTTACAACACTGTCTTAGCAGTAGTAGTTATCTTTGGGTGTCAGGATTGAGAGATCACCTTTTTTCCTTCTATCCTCTTTAAAAACAATTAGGACATTTAATAGACTTTTTTTTTGGTGGGACCTTAGTTCCTCAACCAGGGATCAAACCAAGGCCCTCGGTAGCAAGAGCAGAGTCCTAACCACTGGGCAGCCAAGGAAACCCTGCTTTCTGTTTTTAACATGGTTTTAGGTATACAGAAAATTGAGCAGATAAGACAGAGAGTTCTCACATATCCCCCCCTCCCCTTTCAGTTTCCCTTATTACTAACATCTTACATTGACGAACACTGATACATTATTATTAACTGAAGTCCACAGTTAACATTAGGGTCCACTGTGTTATATAATCCTATGGGTTTTGACAAACGCATAGTATCATGGATCTGCCATTACTATGTCATATAGAATAGACTCATTGCTTTAAAAATCTCCTGTGCTCCACCTGTTCATCCCTCTTCTCTTTCCTCCTGAAGCTACTGATCTTTTTACTGCCTCTATAGTGTTAACTTTTCTACAATGTCGCAGATTTGGAATAGTATGTAACCTTTCCAGACTGGCTTCCTTCAGGAAGCAAAATACATTTGTTTCCTTAAATGTCTATTTATGGCTTGGCAGCTCTTTTTTTTTTAGTTTTTAGTTGATGTACAATATTATATACATTTCAGGTATACAAAATAGTGATTCACAATTTTTAAAGGTTATATTCCATTTATAGTTATTATAAAATACTAGCTATATTCCTACAATATATCCTTGTAGCTTATTTTATATATAGTAGTTTGTACCTCTTAAACTCCTTCCCCCATCTTGACCCTCCTCCCCACCTTACCTCCCCACATTGGTAACAAGTTTGCTCTCATACTCCGTGAGTCTGTTTCTTTTTTGTTATATTCAATAGTTTGTTGTATATTTTAGATTCCACATATAAGTGATATCATACAATATTTGTCTTTCTCTGACTTAATTTACTTAGCAGAATACCCTTCGATTCCATCTATGTTGCTGTAAATGGCAAATTTTTCTTCTTTTTTATGACTGAGCAGTATTTGATTATATATTTATACCATCTCTTCTTTACCCATTCATCTGTTGATGGGACACTTAGGTTGGTTCTATTTATTATCTACTGTAAATAATGCTGTCATGACCGTTGGGGTACATGTATCTTTTTCAATTAGTGTTTTACATTTTTTGGCTATATACCAAGGAATGGAACTGCTGGGTCATATCATAGTTCTAATTTTCTGAGAAACCTCCATATCATTTTCCACAGTGGCTGCATCAATTTACATTCCCACTAACAGTGTACAAGGGTTCCCTTTTCTCCACGTCCACAGCAACAGTTGTATTTGTGTTCTTTTTGATGATAATCATTCTGACAGGTGTGAGGTGATATCTCAAAGAGGTTTTCAATTTACACTTCTCTGATGATTAATGATATTGAGCATCTTTTTATGTGCCTGTTGACCATCTGTACTTCTTTGGAAAAATGTCTATCCACATTTTCTGCCCATCTTTAAAATCAAGTTTTTTTTTAATGTTAGTTCATACGAAATGTATATTTTGGATTTAATTCCCTATTGGTCACTCTATTTGCTAGTATTTCCTCCCATTCAGTAGGTTGTCTTTTCATTTTGCCAATGATTTTCTTTGCTGTGCATAAGCTTTTAACTAGGTCCCACTTGTTTTTTATTTTCCTTTGCTTTAGGATGCAGATTTAAAAAAAAAAACTGCTATGATTTGTGTTAAAGAGTGTTCTGCCTATGTTTTGAGTTTTATGGTCTCTGGTCTTATATTTAGGTCTTTAATTCATTTTGAGTTTATTTTTGTGTACAGTGTTAGAGAATGTTCTAATTTTGTTATATGTAGCTGTCCAGTTTCCCAGCACCACTTATTGAAGGGCTTCATTTCTTTATGTTGGTAAATAATATCCCATTGTATGGATCTACCTCAGTTTGTATATCCATTCACCAGCTGCAGGATATCTTGTTTGCTTCCATTTTTAGGCAATTACAAATAAAGGTGCTATAAACATTTGCATGCTGGTTTTTGTGTGGACAGTTGTGTAAGTTTTTAACTTATTTGGGCAAACAACTAGAAACATGATTACTGGATCATACGGTTAGACTATGTGTAGCTTTGTAAAAAACTGATAAACTGTCTTCCAAAGTGGCTGAACCTTTGGCATTCCCACCAGGAATGAACGGGTCTCTGCTTCTCCACATCTGCACTAATGTTTGGTGGTGTGTTTTGGGTTTTAGCTATTCTAATAGGTATATAGTGGTATCTAATTTTTGGAAGGACTGATGTTGAAGCTGAAACTCCAATACTTTGGCCACCTGATGCAAAGAGCTGATTCACTGGAAAAGACCCGGATGGTGGGAAAGATTGAGGGCACGAGGAGAAGGGGATAACAGAGGATGAGATGGTTGGATGGCATCACTCACTCAATGGACATGGGTTTGGGTGGACTCTGGGAGTTGGTGATGGACAGGAAGGCCTGGCGTGCTGCGGTTCATGGGGTCGCAAAGAGTCGGACACAACTGAGTGACTGAAATGAACTGAACTGAAAATGACATGTCATGGTGAGTATCTTTTTACATGCTTATTTGACATCTATATATCTTATCTGGTAAGGCATCAGTTCAGGTCTTTAGTGCATTTTAAGATTCAGTTTTTTTTTTTCCAATGGAATGCTATGGATTTATTTCACGTTTTCAAGGCTATTTAATAACATAGAAAACAACATAATATTAAGTGAAACATTGTAAGTAAAACTGTACTGGATGCTTCTCCCAGTGACATCATGTTACGTTGAAGGATATACAACTCAAACAACCGCTTCTTCTGCTCTAAGAATGCCCGTTTCTGCTCTAAGCCACCCTCCATCCTTGTCTCTGAAGCCCTTCTCTTTCTAAGCTACTCCCTACCCGCCTGCTTTTCCGTGTTACTGGGTCTCTCCAGTGTAAACATTTCTCTCCAGATCAGTCCCAGAGACAAAAACACTTTTGTAATTTCTTAAAATCTTCTTAAAGGACAACTTTTCCCCTAACACCTAGCATCCTATTCTGTTGCTTCAACCAACTCAGGACATCAGCTCTATTCCTTTAACCCCCACTTCCATCCCAAAAGCTTGTCTTCTTTCTTGCCCATGACAGGGACTCAATGAATGAATGAATAAATGATCTAGCAGTATAAATCCAGTTCTAACAAAGGAAATCATACCAGTGAGTTTAAGTCCAGATGACAAGATTACAACATTACTCTGTTCCCTCCGTACTTTTACAATAAATGCATACCACATATACTTTTATAAGGAGAAGATAAACAGAACTGTATTTTCGTCTCCATTTTAATGGAACCCGAGGTCTAGATTAGAGCTACTCAAGCGTGACCAGGTGTAGTAAAACAAGTAAAACATTTAGGACCTACATAGGGCTGGCATTAACAACTAGCTTCTGGCCATTAAACAGCAGTTCTCTTTTCTGGAATTCAAGATTAACACATCAACAAAATTAAAGCAGGCCTCAAAATGAGACACCGTCTCAGCAAACTGCAGATGACTGCATAAAACAAATCTGCCCGGAGGGCTTATAGCACTGTTTCACAAAGGTGACTGTGCTCTTCCTCTTTTCACAAATGGCCGACTTGATGCAAAGCATGTTAAGCCGTAAACTGCTCTACTGACTCTCCCTGCTCAGTTGTTTTCTTTATTGTTGAGTTTTAAGAGTTATTTGTGTATTTGGGATACAAGTTCTTTATTAGATACTGTTTTGCAAATATTTTCTCCCAGGCTGTGGCTTGTCTTTTCAATGTTTTTCACATAAGTTTTAAATTTTAATGAAGTCCTAATTACCAATGTTTTTTTTTTTCGTCGACTGTATCTAATTTTGGTGTTGTATCTAAAAAGCTATTTCTGGGAATTCTCTGGAGGTCCAGTGGTTAGGACTCTGCGTTTCTACTGCAGGCAGCTCAGGTTTGATCCCTGATCAGGGAACTAAGATTCCAAAAGTCACACAGTGTGGTCAAAAAAAGTTACTGTCAAACACAAGGTCATCTAGTCTTTCTCCTGTGTTATCTTCTAGAAGTTTTATAATTTTGTGTTTTATATTTATGTCTATGAAACATTTTGAATTCATTTTCATGAAAGGTATAAGGTCAGAATGTCTATATTCATTTTTTTAAATGTGGATGTACAGTTCTCCCAGTACCATTTGCTGAAAATACTATCCTTTGCTCCTCTGTCAAAGACCAGTTGACTGTATTTCTGTGAGACTATTTCTGAGCTCTCTATTTTGTTCCATGGACCTATGTGCTTATTCTTTTGCCAATACCACACTACTTGATTACTGTACCATATACCATACATGGTACATACTGTACATGGTAGTTCTATTTTTAAAACTTTTTGAGAAACAGCCATCCTATTTTCCATAGTTGTACCAATTTACATTCTCACCAACAGTGTATTCCACATGTTTTGTCTTTTTGATAACAGCCATTCTAACAGGTGTGAGGGAATATTTGCAATATTACCTCTTTTCTAACATATGTATTTAATGATGTAAAATTTCTCTCCAAGCACTGCTTTCATTGCATCCTACATTTCTGATTAGTTGCAATTTTTTTTTTTTTAGTTTTAAACTGTCATTTAGTTCAAAATATTAAAACATTCCTGAGAGTTCATCTTTGATCCATGTGTTACTTAGAAGTGTGTTTGAACTCCACATTTTTTGGAATTTTCCAGTTATCCTTCTGTTAATAATTTCTAGCTTAATTCCACTGTGACCTGAAAGCATACTTTGTATGATTTCTATTCTTCTAAATTTACTGATACGTGTTTTATGGTTCAGAATGTGGTTTATCTTGGTGAACATTCCATGTGAACTTGAAAAGAAGGTGTATTCCATTGCAGTTTGATAAAGTATTTTATAAATGTTAATTAGATTCAGTTAATTAATGGTGTTGTTCAAGTATAACTTATTGATTTTTTGCCTGCTGGATGTATCAATTATTGATAAGAGGTATTGTGAATTCTCTGAATGTAATGTGGATTTGTCCATTTTTCCCTGCAGTTCTATTGGTTTCCCCTCACATATTTTGATGCTTTGTTGTTAGATGCATATACATTAAAGATTATTACGACTTCTTGCGTAACTGACTCCTTTATCACTGTGTAATGCCCCTCTTTATCCCTGATAATTTTCCATTTACTGAAGTCTTTGTTTAATACAGGCATTCCAGGTTTTTCTTGATATATGTTAACATGGTATACCTTTCTCTATCCTTTACTATGTTGTTGTTGAAGGAATCAGATTGCGGTTAAGAAATAGTTTTAAAGATGAAAATAACAAATTAGCCCAGCTGGCACATGTGCTTTCCTGGGAGAATATCTTTTCCAAACTCTTCCTGCTTTCAGTGCAGCTACTTTGGTGTAAGTCTACAGGGTATGGAAAGTGGGGATCACAGTGTTGACAACACCTCGTGTGTGTGGTTTGTTTAAGCCCTGGCCTCTGTTTTTAGTTCAAAATATGACATGACTGAGCAACTTTCATTTCATTTTCATATGGAAAGGTAAAGTGTAGAAGCTCAAGTCACAGAAGAATTAAATATGTACCTAAAGGTACTAGGATAAAAATGAAGCCCAGTACAGTTCAATGTTTGTATTTAGGGTCATTTGCTTGCTTTAACACTGCCTCTTTATTAATTCCTTTACCTATTAATTGTGGTAAAAATATATATACTAAAACTTTCTGTCTTAACCATTTTAGTATACAATTGACTACTGTTAATCACACTCAACATTGTGGAATATCATTCATTGTGTAAATAGCAACACCATATATTTCCAAATATATTTATCATCCTAAACAGAAACTCTGTACCCATTAAGCAGTAATTCACCATGATCTCTCCCTTTAGCCCAGGTAACTATTTTTGTCTTTATTAACTTTCCTATTCTAGACATGTATGTGGAATCATACAAAAATTACTTTTGGTGTGTCTGAATTATTTCTCTTAGCATAATGTCTTTGTTTCCCCCATGTTGTAGTATGTTATCAGAACATCCGTTCCATTCCGTCGCTCAGTCGTGTCCGACTCTATGCGACCCCGTGGACTGTAGCCTACTAGGCTTCTCCGTCCATGGGATTCTCCAGGCAAGAATACTGGAGTGGGTTACTGTTTCCTTCTCCAGGGGATCTTCCCAACCCAGGGATCGAACCCGGGTCTCCCGCATTGGAGGCAGATGCTTTAACCTCTGAGCCACCATAGTTTCTTTTTTAATGACTATATCACTTCATAAGATACCTTAGTATTCTCAATTCTTCCTTCTGTCTGTAACATCACTGCTTCAGTGATTTATCTTTAAGCTATAGTAACCCAATACATTTCTATTATTATTTTGAACAGTTATTAATTCAATTAAGAATTTTTTAAAAACCAAAGGATTTATTTTACCTTTTTTCGGTTCAGTTCAGTGGCTCAGTCGTGTCCAACTCTTTGTGACCTATGGACTGCAGCACATCAGGCTTCCCTGTCCATCACCAACTCCTGGAGCTTGCTCAAACTCATGTCCATTGAGTCGGTGATGCCATCCAACCATCTCATCCTCTGTCATCCCCTTTTCCTCCCGCCTTCAATCTTTCCCAGTATCAGGTTCTTTTCAGTGAGTGAGTTCTTTGCATGAGGTGGCCAAAGTATTGGAGTTTCAGCTTCGGAATCAGTCCTTATAATGAATATTCAGGATTGATTTCCTTTAGGATTGACTGGTTGGATCGCCTTGTTGTCCAACGGACTCTCAAGAGTCTTCTCCAACACCACACTTCAAAAGCATCAATTCTTCGACGCTCAGCTTTCTTTATAGTCCAACTCTCACATCCATACATGACTACTGGAAAAACCATGGCTTTGACTAGATGGACCTTTGTTGGCAAAGTAATGTCCCTGCTTTTTAATATGCTGTCTAGGTTGGTCATAACTTTTCTTCCAAGGAGCAAGCATCTTTTAATTTCATGACTGCAGTCACCATCTACAGTGATTTTGGAGCCCAAGAAAATAAAGTCCTTCACTCTTTCCATTGCTTTCCCATCTATTTGCCATGAAGTGATGGGACTGGATGCCATGATCTTTGTTTTATGAATGTTGAGTTTTAAGCCAACTTTTTTCACTTTCCTCTTTCATTTTCATCAAGAGGCTCTTTAGTTCATCTTCATTTTCTGTCGTAAGTGTGGTGTCATCTGCATATATAAGGTTATTGATATTTCTCCTGGCAATCTTGATTCCAGCTTGTGCTTCATCCAGTCCAGCATGTCTCATGATGTACTCTTCATAGAAGTTAAATAAGCAGGGTGATATACACAGGTAAATATATAGCCTTGGTGTACTCCTTTTCTGATTTGGAACCAGTTCCATGACCAGTTCTAACTGTTGCTTCTTGACCTGCATACAGATTTCTCAGGAGCCAGGTCAGGTATTCCCATCTCTTTAAGAATTTTCCACAGTTTGTTGTGATCCACACAGTCAAAGGCTTTGGCATAGTCAATAAAGCAGAAGCAGATTTTTTCTGGAACTCTATTGCTTTTTCAATGATTCAATGGATGTTGGCAATTTGATTTTTGGTTCCTCTGCCTTTTCTAAATCCAGTTTGAACATCTGGAAGTTCATGGTTCACGTACTGTTGAAGCCTTGCTTGGAGAGCATTACTTTGCTAGCATGAGATGAGTGCAATTGTGTGGTAGTTTGAATATTCCTTGGCATTGTCTTTCTTTGGGACTGGAAAACTGACCTTTTCCAGTCCTGTGGCCACTGCCGAGTTCTCCAAATTTACTGGCATATTGAGTGCAGCACTTTCACATCATCATCTTTTAGGATTTGAAATAGCTCAACTGGAATTCCATCTCCTCCGCTAGCTTTGTTCGTAGTGATGCTTCCTAAGACCCACTTGACTCACATTCCAGGATGTCTGGCTCTAGGAGAGTGATCACACCATCGTGATTATCTGGGTCGTGAAGATCTTTTTTGTACAGTTCTTCTGTGTATTCTTGCCACCTCTTCTTAATACCTTCTGCTTCTGTTAGGTCCCTACCATTTCTGTCCTTTACTGAGCCCATCTTTGCATGAAATATTCCCCTGGTATCTCTAATTTTCTTGAAAAGATCTCTAGTCTTTCCCATTCTGTTGCTTTCCTCTATTTCTTTGCATTGACCACTGAGGAAGGTTTTCTTATCTCTCTTTGCAATTCTTTGGAACTCTGCATTCAAATGGGTATCTCTTTCCTTTTCTCCTTTGCGTCTTTTCTTTTCACAGCTATTTGTAAGCCCTCCTCAGACAACCATTTTGCCTTTTTGCATTTCTTTTTCTTGGGGATGGTCTTGATCCCTGCCTCCTGTACAGTGTCATGAACCTCCATCCATAATTCTTTAGGCACTCTATCAGATCTAATCCCTTGAATCTATTCGTCACTTCCACTGTATAATTGTAAGGGATCTGATTTAGGTCACACCTGAATGGTCTACTGGTTTCCCCTACTTTCTTCAATTTAAGTCTGAATTTGGCAATAAGGAGTTCATGATCTAAGCCACAGTCAGTTCCTGGTCTTGTTTTTGCTGACTGTAGACAGCTTCTTCATCTTTGGCTGCAAAATATAATCAGATTTTGGTATTGACCATGTGGTGAGGTCCATGTGTAGTCTTATGTTGTTGGAAGAGGGTGTTTGCTATGACTAGTGCATTCCCTTAGCAGAACTCTGTTAGCCTTTGCCCTGCTTCATTCTGTACTCCAAGGCCAATCTGGCCTGTTACTCCAGGTATTTCTTGACTTTCTACTTTTGCATTCCAGTCCCCTATAATGAAAAGGACATCTTTTTGGGTGTTAGTTCTAGAAGGTCTTGTAGGTCTTCAAAGAACATTCAACTTCAGCTTCTTCAGCATTACTGGTTGGGGCAGAGACCTGTGGATTATTGTGATATTGAATGGTTTTCCTTGGAAACGAACAGAGATCATTCTGTTGATTTTAAAATTGCATCCAAGTACTGCATTTCAGACTCTTCTGTTGACTATGATGGCTACTCCATTTCTTCTAAGGGATTCTTGTCCACAATAGTAGATATAATGGTCATTTGAGTTAAATTCACCCATTCCAGTCTATTTTAGTTCGCTGATTCCTAAAATGTCTATGTTCACTCTTGCCATCTCCTGTTTGACCACTTCCAATTTGCCTTGATTCATGGACCTAACATTCCAGGTTCCTGTGCAATACTGCTCTTTACAGTATTGGTCTTTACTTCCATCAGCAGTCACATCCACAACTGGTTGTTGTTTTTGCTTTGGCTCCATCTCTTCATTCTTTCTGGAGTTACTTCTCCATTGATCTCCAGTAGCATATTGGGTACCTACCGACCTGGGGAGTTCATCTTTCAGTGTCCTATCTTTTTGCCTTTTCATATTGTTAATGGGGTTCTCAAGGCAAGAATACTGAAGTGGTTTGCCGTCCCTTTCTCCAGTGGACCACGTTTTGTCAGAACTCTCCACCATGACCTGTCCATCGTGGGGTGGCCCTACACGGCATGGCTCATAGTTTCATTGAGTTAGATAAGGCTGTGATCCATGTGATCAGACTGGTTAGTTTTCTGTGATTGTGATTTTCATTCTGTCTGCCCTCTGATAGAGAAGGATAAGAGGCTTATAGAAGCTTCCTGATGGGAGAGACTGACTGAGGGGGAAACTGGGTCTTGTTCTGATGGGCGGGGGCAAGCTCAGTAAATCTTTAATCCAATTTTCTGTTGATGGGAGCTGTGTTTCCTCACTGTTATTTGACCTGAGGCCAAACTATGGTAGAGGTAATGAAGATAATGGCGACCTCCTTCAAAAGGTTCCATGCCCACACTGCTGCACTCCATGCCCCCAACCCTGCAGCAGGCCACCGCTGGCCTATGCCTCCACCAGAGACTCCTGGACACTCATGGGCAAGTCTGGGTTAGTCTCTTGTGGGGTCACTGCTCCTTTCTCCTGGGTCATGGTGTGCACAAGATTTTGTTTGTGCCCTCCAAGAGTCTGTTTCCCCAGTCCTGTGTAAGTTCTGGCGGTTCTATGGTGGGGTTAATGGCGACCTCCTCCAAAAGGGCTTATGCCGTACCCAGATCTGCTGCACCCAGAGCCCCTGTCCCTGCAGCAGCCCACTGCTGACCTGCACCTCCAGAGGAGACACTCCAACACAGTTCTGTTTCAGTCTCTGGGGTCTCTGGGTCCCGGTGCACACAAGGTTTATTTGAGCCCTCTGAGTGTCTCTGGCAACAGACTGGTTCCAAATAGGAAAAGGAGTACGTCAAGGTTGTATATTGTCACCCTGCTTATTTAATTTATATGCAGAGTACATCATGAGGAATGCTGGGCTGGAGGAAGCACAAGCTGGAATCAAGATTGCTGGGAGAAATATCAATAACCTCAGATATGCAGATGACACCACCCTTATGGCAAAAAGTGAAGAGGAACTCAAAGGCCTCTTGATGAAAGTGAAAGAGGAGAGTGAAAAGGTTGGCTTGAAGCTCAACATTCAGAAAACGAAGATCATGGCATCTGATCCCATCACTTCATGGGAAATAGATGGGGAAAAAGTGGAAACAGTGTCAGACTTTATCTTTTTGGGCTCCAAAATCACCACAGATGCTGATTGCAGCCAGGAAATTAAAAGACGCTTACTCCTTTCCTTGGAAGGAAAGTTATGACCAACCTAGATAGTATATTAAAAAGCAGAGACATTACTTTGCCAACCAAGGTCCGTCTAGTCAAGGCTATGGTTTTTCCCGTGGTCATGTATGGATGTGAGAGTTGGACTGTGAAGAAAGCTGACTGCCGAAGAATTGATGCTTTTGAACTGTGGTGCTGGAGAAGACTCTTGAGAGTCCCGTGGACTGCAAGGAGATCCAACCAGTCCATTCTAAAGGAGATCAGTCCTGGGTGTTCATTGGAAGGACTGATGCTAAAGCTGAAACTGCAATACTTTGGCCACCTCATGCGACGAGTTGACTCACTGGAAAAGAGTCTGATGTTGGGAGGGATTGGGGGTGGGAGGAAACGGGGATGACAGAGAATGAGATGGCTGGATGGCATCACCGACTGGATGGACATGAGTTTGAGTGAACTCCGGGAGTTGGTGATGGACAGGGAGGCCTGGCGTGCTGTGATTCATGGGGTCTCAAAGAGTCGGACACGACTGAGTGACTGAACTGAACTGAGTGTCTTTGGTGGGTATAGGCTTTGATTCTAAATGTGATTTCACCCCTCCTCCTGTCTTGCTGGGGCTTCTCCTCTGCCTTTGGACACGGGTTATCTCCTCAAAGTCACTCCAGTGCTGCGCAGCCATCGCTCCAGCACCACCTTTTTTTATTCCTTCTCTAACACTATTCCTTTATTCACATGGATCTAAATTTCAGATCTATGTAATTTTCCTTCCCTGTGAACGATTTCTTGCAATTTGTTGCCAATAACTTCCCTGAGTCTTTGTCTGAGATAGTCTTTATTTCTTTTTTCAAAGGATAATTTATTTGGATACCTAATTCTAGGTTGGTGGTTTTTTCTTGCAACATTTAAAATATTTCACTTCACTCCCTCTTGCTTGCATGGTTTGTGAAGTGAAGTTGATGTAATTCTTATCTTTGTTTCTCCATAGGTAAGGTTGTCTTGTTCTCTAGCTTCTTTCAAGATTTTCTCCTGGTGTTTGATTTTCTGCAGTTTGAATAGGATATGCCTAGGAGAAAATTTTTTGGTATTCATCCTGCTCGGTGTTCTCTGAGCTTCCGAGATCTATGTTCTGTTGTCTGTCACAAGTTTTGGCAAATTTTCAATCATTATTACTTCAAATATTTCTTCTACTGTTTTCTTTCTTCTCCTTCTTGTATTACAGAATATACTGCATATGTTATATATCTTTTGTAATTGTCTCACGGTACTCAGATATGCTGTTCTAGGCTCCCCCACCCCCATTCTTTTTTAACTTTTGCATTTCAATTTGACATGTTTTTTTTTGACATTCATAAATTTTGGAAATATTCACATGATTCAATGTTGAAAAGATGCAAAAGATAAATAATAAAGAATTTTCTCCCCCTTACCTCTGACCCATATCCACCCAACTCTAACCCTTTACACAACTGATAGTGTTTGTTTTACCTTCCAGGACATTCTATGCATAGTAAGGAAACACTGTATTTCCTCTCCTTTAGCATAGTATACACAAATTTGCATGTCATTTCCCCCTCACATATTAGTGTATCTTGGAGATTATCAAGTACATTTCTATATCAGTACATAAAGAAATTTTTGTTCTTTTACATGACTGCATAATATCCCATTTATGGATGTACAGGTCCACAACTGCTTCTTTAAAACCCTTAGGTTATGAATACATTTGGAACTTATTATATAAAGATAATTTGTGCATATATTATATGTAATACTCACACTGGGTCTGGGGCAGCATCCTGTAATTAAACACATTATTATTTGTTCAGTGAAAGCATGAATATTCATGCTAGGTAGGATAAATAGCAAAGTTAGTAATGTATTTTTTTGATATAGTAATAAACTGATGGATGAAATAGTGTGATATAGACTAAATACTTGGGACTCTTTACTTCTAAGGAAAATACTCAATAAAACCTCTAACCAAGCTACGCTTCTAAACATATGCATAAGTAAATACTTCTTCTGTCTGGTTTCTTGAGGATTTTGGACAAAAGGCTTCATCTGCATTGCTATTACTGTCACCAAAGATCAGAGTTGGAAATTTAATGATGGGCCTGGAAAGAGATTTTTTAATGATGAAACAACTACAATAGATGACCCTAAAAAAGGAGTACTAATAGGATAATGTGTCTGATTAATACAGATTTCTATATAAGCAGTCTTTTTCAATTAAGTAAGCAGCTATAATCCTTTTTCACTGATAAATGCATGTTATTCAAGGCCAATTAACTGCTCATACATTTCCCCCATACTGTCTATGGATATTTTTTTTCATCTGTTACATCTCATAATTGTCATTATTCCTAGCCTCATGCTTACTTGGGATAACACTATTTTAACAATTCTTCTATCTTGCAAGGAATGTACAATAGGTATATAACTTAAAATAGTCTATATATTTTTTGATGCCAGCTTGTTCTAACTCAACACTTCTACAATCTTAGTAGGTTAAACATCATCTGAAGAATTTGTTAAAGCATATGATTCTTGGGCTATATTCACAGAGATTCAGATTCAGAATCTGCATTTCTAACAAGTTTCCAGGTCATGCTGATGCTGCTTATCCACTGATCATACACTGAGTAGCAAGGTTCTGACTTATTTAGACTTTTAGCCTATTAACTTTTAATGTTAAGTAATGAGAATACATTAGTGATGCAAAACCCTTCACTGTCTTTATATACAAGTGAACTTTCAAAGTGAAAGTCTCTGCAAAATATTTATCAATTGTTCCAAGTATCAGCACCTGTGTAAATAGCATAATTAAGGTATACTTGCTCAAGTTTCTACAATAACTCTTTTAGGAAGACTTGGGAGTTACCTGTTTCAAGAAAACAGTATGAAAATAAATAAATATTTATATTTGTTCTTCATTGGGAGTAAAATTTCTTGGTTACAAGAAGTTCATGAGGTGTGTGTGTGGAATAGTGGTCTAGGAACGAGTATACAGTTTTCTTCCATTCCAGCTTCCAGTGCTATCAGTTCATGTCATTGGTAAAGATTATTAAGCCTGATAGAAATGATCTCTTTGATTATTCATGTTTTTTGTTTACATACTAACAAATAAATTGTGAACAACTCTTCTTTTTTGGTTTTACTGCACAGCTTGCAGGATAATAGTTCCCTGACCAGAGATCGAACCTAGGTCCATGGTAGTGAAAGCACAGAGTCCTAACCACTGGACTGCTAGGGAATTCTCTGAATAACTTTTGAAACATTATGGATGTTGACTTTTTCTAGCTTTATCTGGCACATCCCAGAACTTTCACCCTGTGTTTAGAGTCCTTAAAATCTCTTGTTTGCTCATCAATCACTGTTAATTTTTTTTTAAAGAAAACATAACAGAGCTATTTCTTGTTCAAGACTAAAGTTTTCATTAAAAATTACCATAACAAATTGTCAATATAATTTTCATCAACTTCATGAAAAGAAGTTTTTTCATCATATTTGTATAGATATTTTATACTGCAATGCTTCTGAAATTCCTGCAGCCAATCTTCTGATATCCTATACTCACTGTAAAGCTTCAGTCCTTCGTGGAATTATCTAGCTTGTTTCATGAACAACAAACCAATCAGTGGCATATTCATACTGTTTCATTGTCGAATCCATTCAATCATGGTAATGTCAATATCTTCATTTTTTGTCCTCAGAAAATTTTCTGTTCTTCTTTAGTTCTGGTCCTTGTCCCTATAAAACTTCAACACTTTGTCTTTCTATTACTTCAAGTCATGCTGCTGCTGTATTGAGCTCAGTCGTATCCAGCTCTTTGCGACCCCATGGACTGTAGCCCACCAGGCTCCTCTGTTCATGGGATTTCCCAGGCAAGAATACTAGAGTAGGTTTCCATTTCCTTCTTCAGGGGATCTTCCCAACCCAGGGATTGAACCTGTGTCTCCTGCATTGGCAAGTGGTTTTTTTTAACCACTGAGCCATCCAGGAAGCCCAGTTCAAGTCATATGTGGTGTTAATTCCCACACTTTGCTCTTTAGTAAGATGTCTTATAGAAACACCTGATCGAATTTTGCACTAACTCTATTTTCTGTGCTATTGATGTCAGATAGTTCCTTTTCTACTGATTTTTATCCACAGGAATATCTTCAATTTTCTGGACATTTTTACAGAATAATTAAACTCAAACTGACAAAATAACAACCATCTTTGAAAAAAAAGGCAAACATTTTATTAGTGAATAGCAGAGATGTCTGTGACTGGTAAGAGTGTTGAGAAACAACTAATGCCTCCTGTCAGCTGAGGCCAGGTTTTGCTTTCAACTTAGAAAAAAGTGTGGATTTTCAAAGCTTTTCAGATTTTGAAATTCCATATAAGATTTAGGGCTAAAGTAATATATTTAATCAGTCTCCTATTGATGGCTATTTAGAATGTTTCAAATATTTTGCAATTGCAAACAAGGTTGTAGTGAATAACTTTGTACAAACATCATTTCACAAATATATTTGTAAAATAAAATCCTTGAAGTGAAACAGCTGGGTCAAAGGATATATACATTGTAATTATGATAGACATTTGATAGATATTGTATAGGGCCAAATTGCCCTACACAAAGGATTACCAATCTACATTCCTACTCTACACCTTTGCAAACACAATGTTTTATCAAAATGTTTCCTTTTATTTTGAAATAATTTCAAACTCAAAGAGAAGTTGCAATAGTACTTCAAGCATCATCTTTTCTCCATGCCCTCACCCCAAACCACTTGAATGTAACTGATTTGATACCCTGAACTCATTCCTGAGCTCTGCAGTCTATTCCTGGCAAACAAGGACACTCTTCTACTTACCTGCAACATAACCAAGATCAGGAAATTTATATTGATATATTACTAGCACCTAAGAAGATATGACAAACTAAATGCAACATGTGATCTTTTATAAACATGTGTAAAGATTTTATACAAGATCATGTGTTAGGTTTGTCATGTCTCTTCAGCCTTTGACAATTTGGAAAAATTCCTGAGTCTTCCCTTGACACTCATGGCCTTGACATTTTTGCAGATTAGACTAATTATCTTGCAGAATGACCTTCAGTTTGGATATGACTGATGTTTCCTCATGATTAGATGCAGGTTTGCATTTTTGGTGTAATGTAAGAGAAGTGATACTGAATTTTTATTGCCTCCTGTTAAGTAATACATGATTTTGACTTAACCCATTACTCACGATATATCCACTGCCCCGAAGTTACCTTGTGACCCTTGCTAATCCTTTCTTCCCTTCCATCCTAGCCTAGACCAGATCCCACTCCCAGGAAACTGCTGATTTTTCTGTTACCGTGGTGTGGCACTGCTAGAATTTTATTTAAATGGAATAATACATATGCACCATTTTTCCTTTAGTCTGGCTTCTTTTACTTAGCATAATTATTTTGATTCTTCCACTGTGTAGTATGTATCAGTAGTTTGTTCCTTTTCATTACTGAGTAGTATTCCACTGTATGGTTGTTTCACAGTGTTTATCCATTCAATCTACTCATGGATATATGGATCATTTCCAGTTTGGGGTTAAAAATAAAGCTGTTATGACATTCATGGTGAATTCTTTGAATGGATATATGCTTTCATTTCCTTTGGTTAATACCTATGAGTGGAATGGCAGGATCATGTGTGCAGGTGTCTATTTAACTTTTTAAGAAATTGACAAATGGTTTACCAAAGTGCTTGTATAACTTATGTTCCAACCTGCAGTGTATGAGAGCTTCAGTTGCTCTACATCCTTGCCAGTCTTATCACAACTTTTGTTTTTAAAATTTTAGCCTTTCTCTTATTGTTTTATTTTTTAATTTTTAAAAATTTATTTATTTTTTTAATTGAAAGATAATTGCTTTACAGAATTTTGTTGGTTTCTGTCAAACATCAACATGAATCAGCCATAGGTATACATATATCCCTTCCCTTTTGAACTTCAAGATGTTATTATAATGATAACTTAAAAAATTTCAACTTCTGACTGTTCATTGCTGGTATATTGAAATACTATTGATTTTTGTATATTAATCTTATATCCTAAAACATTATTAAACTTATTATTAGTTCTAAAAGTTTTTTGTAGGTTCCATAGGATTTTCTACATAGACAATCATATCATCAGAGTTTTGCTTCTTCCTTTCTAATCTGAGTATTGTTTAGTTCTGTTAAGTGTCTTATTGTACTGGCTAAAATAGAAGAGGTGAAAGTAAACAGCTTTGCCTTGTTCTTTTCTAAAAAATTTTAACATTTTATTTTTTTTGCCCCACCAGGTGGCATGTGGGATCTTAGTTCCCCAACCAGGGATTGAACCTTTTGAAGTGGAAGCTCAGAGTCTTAAGCACTATATAGCCAGGAAAGTCCCTTGTTCTTGATGTTAGGAAGAAAACATTCAATCTTTTACTATTAAGTATAAAGGCAGTTGTAAGAGAGATGCCCTTTATCATGTGGGAAATTCCCTTCTATTCCTAGTTTGTTGAGAATTTTAATATTTTTAGTAGGAATAAATGTTGGATTTTACTAGGTGAATTTTCCATATTACTGAGATGATCATATGGGTATTCTTTTTACTCTATTAGTACGGTGAAATACAGTGATTGATTTTTGAGTGTTTTAAACCAACTTTGCATTCTTGGAAGTAAACCCTACTTATTATGATGTATTATCATTTTTAAAATATATTATTTGTATTCAATCTCTTACAGTTTAATAAGAGTTTTTGCACCTATGTGCTCATGAGAGTTTTATTCTGAGTTTTTGTTTTTGGCTGTGCAGTGTGGCATGTGGGATTTAGTTACGCAACCAGGGACTGAACCTATATACCCTGCAGTGGAAGCACAATGTCCTAACCACTGGACTGCCAGGGAATTCCCTGAGTTTTCTTTTTTACAGTTTTTGTCTGTGTTTGGGAAATTAAAACAGAGGAAGTCTTGATCAGGCTTCAGAAGCAGCAGAGCAGGCCCCTGACTTTTCTTCTGACCAATCTGGACACTGCCCAGATTCTGTGCCTGCCTGCAAGCACAGCAAGTCAGGCAGCACTTTAGAAAAGAAAGGCATTGGGTCCAGAAACTCTTGAGAACCTGGAAGTCTGGCCAACTGTGCCCAAGTGAAAGTGAAAGTGTTAGTCATTTAGTCATGTCCGGCTCTTTGCGACTCCATGGACTAAAGCTCGCCAGGTTCCTGTCCATGGAATTCTTCAGGCAAGAATACTGGAGCAGGCTGCCATTTCCTTCCCCAGGGGAATTTCCCAACCCAGGGATCGAACCTGGATCTCCTGCATTACAGGCAGATGATTTATCGTTTGAGCCACCAGATCAGTTCAGTTCAGTCGCTCAGTCGTGTCCGACTCTCCACGACCCCATGAATCACAGCACGCCAGGCCTCCCTGTCCATCACCAACTCCTGGAGTTCACTCAAACTCATGTCCACAGAGTCGGTGATGCCATCCAGACATCTCATTCTCAGTCATCCCCTTCTCCTCCCGCCCCCAACCTTTCCCAGCATCAGAGTCTTTTCCAGTGAGTCAACTCGTCGCATGAGGTGGCCAAAGTATTGGAGTTTCAGCTTCAGCATCAGTCCCTCCAATGAACACCCAGGATTGATCTCCTTTAGAATGGACTGGTTGGATCTCCTTGCAGTCCAAGGGACTCTCAAGAGTCTTCTCCAACACCACAGTTCAAAAGCATCAATTCTTCGGCAATCAGCTTTCTTCACAGTCCAACTCTCACATCCATACATGACCACGGGAAAAACCATACCCTTGACTAGACGGATCTTGGTTGGCAAAGTAATGTCTGTGCTTTTTAATATACTATCAAGGTTGGTCATAACTTTCCTTCCAAGGAGCAAGCATATTTTAATTTCATGGCTGCAGTCAGCATCTGCAGTGATTTTGGAGCCCCAAAAAATAAAGTCTGACACTGTTTCCACTGTTTTTCCATCTATTTCCCATGAAGTGATGGGACCAGATGCCATGATCTTTGTTTTCTGAATGTTGAGCTTCAAGCCAACCTTTTCACTCTCCTCTTTCACCTTCATCAAGAGGCTTTTTAGTTCCTCTTCACTTTCTGCCATAAGGGTAGTGTCATCTGCATATCTGAGGTTATTGATATTTCTCCCAGCAATCTTGATTCCAGCTTGTGCTTCTTCCAGCCCAGCGTTCCTCATGATGTACTCTGCATATAAGTTAAATAAGCAAGGTGACAATATACAGCCTTGACGTACTCCTTTGCCTATTTGGAACCAGTCTGTTGTTCCATGTCCAGTTCTGACTGTTGCTTCCTGACCTGCATACAGGTTTCTCAAGAGGCAGGTCAGGTGGTCTGGGATTCCCATCTATTTCAGAATTTTCCACAGTTTATTGTGATCCACACAGTCAAAGGCTTTGGCATAGTCAATGAAGCAGAAATAGATGTTTTTCTGGAACTCTCTTGCTTTCTCCATGATCCAGCGGATGTTGGCAATTTGATCTCTGGTGCCTCTGCCTTTTCTAAAACCTGCTTGAACATCTGGGAGTTCACGGTTCACATATTGCTGAAGCCTGGCTTGGAGAATTTTGAGCATGACTTTACTAGCGTGTGAGATGAGTGCAATTGTGTGGTAGTTTGAGTATTCTTTGGCATTGCCTTTCTTTGGGATTGGAATGAAGACTGACCTTTTCCAGTCCTGTGGCCACTGCTGAGTTTTCCAAATTTGCTGGCATATTGAGTGCAGCACTTTCACAGCATCATCTTTCAAGATTTGAAATAGCTCAACTGGAATTCCATCACCTCCACTAGCTTTGTTTGTAGTGATGCTTTCTAAGGCCCACTTGACTTCCCATTCCAAGATGTCTGGCTCTAGGTCAGTGATCACATTATCGTGACTATCCTGGTCGTGAAGATCTTTTTTGTACAGTTCTTCTGTGTATCCTTGCCACCTCTTCTTAATATCTTCTGCTTCTATTAGGTCCATACCATTTCTGTCCTTTATTGAGCCCATCTTTGCATGAAATATTCCCATGGAATTTCTAATTTTCTTGAAGAGATCTCTTGTTTTTCCTATTCTGTTGTTTTCCTCTATTTCTTTGCATTGATCACTGAGGAAGGCTTTCTTATCTCTCCTTGCTATTCTTTGGAACTCTGCATTCAGATGCTTATATCTTTCGTTTTCTCCTTTGCTTTTCGCTTCTCTTCTTTTCACAGCTATTTGTAAGGCCTCCTCAGACAGCCATTTTGCTTTTTTGCATCTCTTTTCCATGGGGATGGTCTTGGTCCCTGTCTCCTGTACAATGTCACGAACCTCCATCCAGAGTTCATCAGGCATTCTATCTATCAGATCTAGTCCCTTAAATCTATTTCTCTCTTCCACTGTATAATCATAAGGGATTTGATTTAGGTCATATCTGAATGGTCTAGTGGGGCCCTGATGGCGCAGACGCGAGAGACGCTGGCCCTGGCGGCGCAGACGTTTGAGCCACCAGGAAAGCCCAAATCCTAAGACTCACAAGATAAAACAACAGCACTGTAAAACATTTAAAGTAAAACCAGAGTTGCATTTTTTGCACACAAACTGATGTTATCAGTTTTCAGCCTGTGAGTATAAATAGGAACCCCCCAAACTGCGATTTGAAGTCTTACCTGTGGAGTGGACACTGCCCGGGACCTTTTCCCAACTGGGACTCTGGACTGCCGTTACTTGGGACTTCCCAGCATGCTGTTCAGGTTTGGGTTTTGGTCAGCCCAATTTGGTGGTGTATGTGGTGTTACGCTTCTCTATTGTTTCTACTTCTCTTTTCTGTTAATGATTGTATAATTGAAATTAAGTAATCCTCTGTTAAATACTGAAATTGTTTATTTGTGTGTAACGAGGGGTTTCTTTTGTTAATGAATTCTTTGAACCTGAAACAAAGCTAAAGCTTTTGGCAAAATAGCCTGGTTTAGGTATCTGGATAATGATGATTTCACACACTGAGTTGGGCAGTATTTCCTCCTCTTCAATTTTCTGCAAGAGTTTATATAGAATTGTTATGTTTTCCTTAAATGTTTGGTAGAATTTACCAGTGAAGCCATTTAGCCCTGGAGTTTCTTTGTGGAAAGATTTTTAACTACTAATTCAATTTCTCTGAACTTCATTTCTATTTATTCTTTTCTTTTTACTGTGGTAAAATATACATAAATTTACCATTTTGAGCATCTAAGGGTACAATTCAGTGACATTAAATACATTCATGTTGTTGTGCAAACATCACCACTATCCAGTTCCAGAACTTTTTCATCTGAAACTCTATACTCATTATATAGTAACTTCTTTCCCTACCCTCTCTATTCTACTTTCTGCTCTACAAGTTTTTCCTCTAGTCTACATGCTAGCTCTATAAATTTATGATATTGTGGCCACATTATTAAAATGGTATCTGCCAGGTTTACCTACTCTATGGTAATTATACTTCTTCCTTTTATGACTGATAAATATTAGTACTTTGTGGAGAGATATTATGTACAGTAGTATGTATAGTAAGTCCCCCCCACACGAACCTTCAAGTTTGAACTGTCAAAAGATATGAACGTGCATTCCATAAACATCAGGTATGAGTGAAATTTCTGCTTGTCTTCTGTCTCCCACTGCTGATCATTCTTCAGCTCTACCATCTCCTATCTCCTCTCCTACCTCCAGTTAATACTCTTCTTGCTGGTTCACTTGATGCCAGCCCCTATATGCCAGCTGCTGAACTGTATGTACTACTGTACTTTTTAAGGTATTGTACTGTAAGATTAAAAATGTTTTTTGTTTTCTTAGGTACTATTGTATGAAAAGTATAAATCTATTACAGTACAGTACTATATAACAGTTGTGTTAGTTGGGTACCTAGGCTAACTTTGTTGGACTTATGAACAAATTCGACTTATGAATGTGTTCTTGGAATGGAACACGTTCATATGTAGGGGACTTACTGTAAATATCCTGTTCCTCATCAAATTCAACCATTATCTTAGTATCTACTGCTATTTTTTCACTGTGGCTATTCTAGGTACCTCATATAAATGGAATCAAGCAATATTTTGTCTTTTTGTTTCTGGTTTATTTAAATTAATGTTTTCAAGGCTCATCCATGTTGTAGCATGTATTAGAATTTCATTCCTTTTTATGGCTAAATAATATTCCATTGTACGTATATAATACAGTTTGTTTGTCCATTCATCTGCTGACAGATACTTGAGTTATTTACAACTTTTGGCAATTGTGAATAATGCCACTATTAATATTGGTGTACAAATATCTGTTTAAGTCCATGTTTTCAATTCTTTTGGGTATATGCCTACCTAATTCTTATTTATTCTTGAGTCAGCTTTGGTAGTTTGTATCCATCAAAGAATCAGTCTATTTCATTTATATTGTTGAATTTATTAGCATAAAGTTGTCTTTAGAATTTGTTGTGATGTCACTTTTGCCATTCTTAAAATTGCTACTTTGTCTTCTCCTTTTTTCTTGATCAGTCTGGACAAAGATTTCAATTTTATATATCTTTTCAAAGAAACGTCTTTTTGTTTCATTGATTTTCTGTTTTTCTAAATTTTATTTGATTTATGCTCTGATCTGTATTATTTTCTCTTTTACTTATTTTAGGTTTCATTTGCTCTTCTTCTCTGGGTTCTTATGTTAGAATCTGAGCTTGTCGATTTGAAACCTTTCTTCTTTTCAGCCATAGGTATTAAGTGCTAAAACTTTCCTTCGAAGTAAAGCTTTAGCTCTAATCCACAAATTTTTAAATGTTGTACTTTTTCATTCAGTTTAAAATATTTTCTATTATTATTTTTTTGTGTTTTTCTCCCTTTGTTCAGTGAGTTACATGGAAGCGTATAGTTTAATTTCTAAAACTTCAGTGGATTTTTATTATTGATTTCTAATTCAACTGTGGGTGTCTGGAAAACATTTTTATTCCAGCTTTTAAAAAATTTATTTATTTATTTATTTTAATTGGAGGCTAATTACTTTACAATATTGTAGTGTTTTTTGCCATACATTGACATGAATCAGCCATGGGTGCACATGTGTCCCCCATCCTGAACCCTCCTCCCACTTCCCTCCCCATCCTATTTCAGCTTTTTTTTAAACATCATTTTATTTTATCAGCCATGCCACATGGCATGTGGGATCTTAGTTCTTCGACCAGGTATTAAACCCATGCTACCTGCAGTGGAAGTGTGGAGTCCTAACCACAGGACTGCCGGGAAATTCCTTTTACCTTTTTTTTTTTTAACGATATTTTCACTGGTATAGAATTCTAGGTCAATTTTTTTTTAAAGAGTAATTTAAAGATTTTTCTCCACTGTCTTCTGGTTTATACTGCTTCTAATGAGAAACCTGCTCTCATACTTATCGTTTATCCTTAGTATAGTGTGTATTTTTTTCCCTGCAGTTGCTTTTAAGTAACATTTTTCTCTTTAATCACTGGTTTTAAGCAATTTGATTATAATGTGCCTTGGTATAATTTTCTTCATGTTTCTTATGCTTGAGTTTCAGTAAGCATCTTGGATCTGTGTCATCCTTATCCTGCTTGGAATCTGACACACCATGACAGGCCACTGCCACCCCCACTTCCCATATGGATGTCTATTGTAAAATTTATTATTTCTGCCAATAAGATTTATGAAAAATGTTATCTCAGAGTAATTTTAATTTGTATTTCTCAAGGCATTTTAAATTGTTTAAAAGTCATTTGTACCTTCTTTTCTGTAAACTGCCTGATCATATTTGTTCAATTTTTTTACTGTTTTTTTAAAGTCATTTTTATATGGATTTATCTGTATCTTTTACCTTTTCTACAATGAGCATACATTCTTTTTACTATAAGAAGACACAACATAAAGTTATTTTAAATTAAAAAAAGTGCTTTAAAAAACCCATGTAATTTCCTGGTATTGGAAAAATACTCACAGTCCATGGCAGCTAATATTTTATTATAACTTCTCTGGGGCTTATTTTCACTTCTCTTTGTGATGAGATCTACATAGCTAACATGGAGGATGTGAGCTTAAAAACCTGAGTCACTCTGGACTGTCTTATTTTTTGACCAGGGGCCCTAGAAAAATCATAAACTCTCGTATCTGAGATTTGGAGCTCCATCACTTCACTGGATCTTCCAGTGGTCCTGGGAAGCTGACAGGTCATTGACAATGATCCCCATTTTATAGATTTTTAAACCAGAGGCTTAGAAATATAAAATGACTTTATCATATGGAAGGTTAGATTTAGAAGTTACCTTAAAAATGATCTATTCTCTGTTCTCAGAGTCCTACAATTAGTAACTAGGGCAAAACTCTGACTTGGACTCAGGTGTTTACTGTAATAGGCGGTAATCAAATTGAGGATCCCTACCACTCTAAGTGTTTAAGGGAAGTCGAATAGCTTCTCTTCTTCAGGAGACTCAGGCTAAGCCTTTGGTAGGTCATGACCAGGCAGGCATACTGGGGGTGCTGGAGCCTTACATCTATCTATGCTCACCTTTGGCAGCAGTCAGCATGGTGGAGGCCAGTTCACACTGCTGTGATTCCAAGTGTCCAAGCGTGAACCAGCGAGGGTAACGGCTGGGCACCACAGATACCATATGGTGAGGGTGGGAAGTGTCGCCTGCAGAAGTTGAGTTTTCTAGAACAGGTAACCTAGAAGACCCAGGGAGAGTCATCAGCTACCACCCAGACCCCTGACATTCTGAGCCACCTTAGAGAAGCTTGTTCTTTGCTGGGGAGGAACTGGGAAGGAAAGGGTTAATGAGGAACCTCAAAGGTTTTAAAACCTATGAGAACTGTACTTTATATGAGGTGAGTGTCTGGGCACTTGGAAGAACTCAAGCTGAACAGTTCTTACTGAAAACAGTTCAAAAGTCATAAGATTATTTGTTAAAGTAGAAGAAATATATGCCAAGTAATCTTCAGCAGTCCTTTTTGGTCAAGCTGAGGAGTTCGCTCAGCGTTACAGTCTAACTTAAATTCTTCTGTATGGTCTGCTGCATCCTAGAGGACTACCTTCCTGAACCAAGGATTCTACTCTTGTTTGGAGACAGGATGCCCATTGTTCATTGTTCTCAAGTCTTGATATAGAAAGACTTACTTCTACTTCCCCAGATATACTTGGTGACCTATGCCCGGGAATCATTTCTCAGTTAGATATGGAAGGGCTCAAACCCTTTGTGAAGCTGCCAAACTGGCCCAGGAACAAAGAGACTCAGGCCTTGGATATTCTGTATCTTAAAATCTCAGAGGCTTCTTCAACTCACTGAGAGTGCTGCCAGGGAACAAGTATGTCACTAGCTAGGAATCCTAGATCATATGAAAATATCAGAACCATTTTAGGGCAGGCCAATGGCAGGTCCAATAGAACACAGAAAGAGGAAAAGAAAAGAAAGTGAGACAAACAAAGAGACTTCTGCTTTGGTGGAGGCATCTGGGCTGGGAAAAGGCTACCCACCTCATGGCACGTAAGGCTAATTTATAGGACAGGTCTGGATCATGAGGCAGCAGAGCTGAGAACAAATACTTGGCAAAAGTGTGCATGGGAACACTCTCTCGGTGGATGACTTCTCCCAGACCGCTGAAGGGGCCTCCTGCAGGAAGGAGATAAACCAGCCAGTTGTTTATCTGTATGCTTTTATTTGCCTACCTGAACTTGAGCTCCAGGATCCCACAAGTGTTTGCTAGTCATGGGAACCTTCATTACACTTTAAAGTCAGAAGTGTTGTTGTACCTGTGCTCTATTAGAGAGGGGAACCTAGAGTCAAATGCCTAAGACTCTGTGCCAATAGTCCCTTCTCTGCTTACCTTCTAGTAGTAAGATGCACTGTTTCTGCAGTGTTTGCACTAGCTCATCGTCCAGTTGCAGCTCCTGGAGTCGACTCAGGAGTTGCTCCTCATTACGGCACACCTTGTCCTGTGCGTAGAGGCCTTCAGGCATCACCCTCTGTTGACCCATCCCCATCAGAGCAACTTCCATGGCCAATGACAGGTAGGACTCACTGCTGTTTGGGCAGCCTGCAGCCACAGGCACATGCTGGTACACAGGGGGTCTGCTTTCATTCATATCTGAGGACAACAGGGCACCAGATTTGTTAGGTCAGGCCCTATGGATTTTTGTGCCTCTCTCACCAACGCACACTTTGGGATACAGCTTGGTCAATAACACAAAGAAGCTAAATAAAAACCCAGAAGAGTAATATACTGAAAATAAAAAATAATAATATACTAAAAAATGTTATACATGGTTCTAAATATTAACTCCTTCCTACACGACTGAGGGACTGAACTGAACTGAAAATATGAACTGGCTAGGCCAGCTGGAAAAAAATACAGTCATATTAGTCTTCTGCTAGAATGTTATGTAATACTACAATGATCTATTTTTCTGTCTGTCTCTTCATTAGAATGTAAGAACCTTATAGGAAAGAGACTTCATCATTTTGCCTTAGGTATCTCCATTGTCCGGTATGTGTAAGGAGCTAAATGTCTGTGGTGAATAAATCCCAAGTACAACCTCAGGTTCTCAAGATGTAAGTGTCATTGTGCAGATGAAAGAGACCAAGGATGATGATTCCTTTTTCAGGGGATAAGAGGGAAGATACAGTAGCCCTGTCTCGTATTGAAGCCCCCTCTTGTATCTCTACCCAGAGATATCTGAATCCATCCAGTTAAACTATTACTTTTGTGATATTTGCAACTTTAACGTTATTGTTACTTTTTATGCTCCACCTTTGGGTTCTAAGTTTCAGGAGGAGAGCACAGATCTAAAAGCCAGAGTCTTAATTTCTTTCCTTTTTCCCATTATCCATCTGGTAAATGTTTAAGGGAGACTATTAAAAGAGAGTTATTGCCCTAACTGCTGTTTTCAGGAACTTGAAAGGCTAGTAGAGACACTTGTAAACAAATTTTACGGCAGTGTGCTAAATACCTTAATATATGCATGTTTACAATACAGTGATCCTGTTAATTTGAGACTCTACTAAATTACCTCCCTTTTATTTCTCTTTTGTAAAATTAGTACAAAACCACCACCAGGGAGAATGTTCAAGGGAAAACATGAGAGTATTATGTAATTGCAAGGGATACACACACTGCTGATGCAAGTTCTTTTACACTTCCAAACTGTTCTGAGGACCTGGCCTCTGACTTCTCAAATCCCTCTGGCCCTTTTTGTTTCCTTTGGGTTACTCTTAAGACATTCACAAGATAGGGAAGTGACAGGAGCAAAGGAAAGCTGAGGCTGGCAAGGTAAAATGGGCAGAGCCAGTCCAAAGAGTGGGGAAGGAAGATAAGAAAGGAGTAATCCCAAGGAAACCACTCAGGGGAGGTCCAGTTTAGATCAGAGAACAAGAGGGGTAAAACAGACTCTGTCACGGAAAAGAAGAGGGCTCCGAAGGGTAGTCTGGGCTTCCCTCAGGCTGACCCCTGTACCTGACACTTCCAGATAGCCATCATCATTCAGGCGGCAGGCCTCAGTCAAGGTGAGAAACAGGCAGCCAATTGGATCCAGGGGGTGGCCCACCCAGCCTTCTAGGTTTGTGATGGTTGTGGTTCCCCTCTGCAACAGTTCTGGAAATAAGCAGGTCAAAGTTTTTGAGAGGGATAGAGACACACTGCTCTCTGTCCCTGCTTGGTCTCTTCATAAGTCTCCTCATTAGTCTCCTTCAGGCAGTGGCCCTGAGACTCAAAGTAAAGCTTGCCTTGGGTTGAGGAGACTGGTCACCAGCTCATCAGCCACTATGAGGCCATGTGGTATGCATTTGGGTTGCCTGCCGGTAGCACACGTATGTAGACACAGCTTTACAGCTTTACAGTTTAAAAAGGGTCTTCTGGGTGAGGGTGGGATGATTTGGGAGAATGGCATTGAAACACGTATGTTGTCATATGTAAAACGAATCACTAGTTCAGGGTCAATGCATGTTATAGGATGCTCGGGGCTGGCATGCGGGGATGACCCAGAGGGAGGATAAAGGGAGGAGGGAGGTGGGAGGGGGGTTCAGGAGGGGGAACTTATGTAAACCCGGGGCAAATTCATATCAATGTATGGCAAAACCAACCAATATAATATTGTAAAATAATCTGCCTCCAATAAAAAATAATTACCTAAAATAATAAAATAAAATAAAATAAAATAAAAAGGGTCTTCTCATACCAGACAGTTAGTGGATCTAACTGTCCTGTGCGACAGGCAGGCCAGCATTATTATAACCATTTTACAGATAAGAAAACTGAGATTTATAGAGGTAAAGAGAGGGATTCCATACAGAAGGTAGAATGACCTGGAATCCCCTAGCCCCTGCCACACCAGGAAACTGAATGAAAATTAAGTCCTGGGCCTTGTAGTCCCTGAGAACCCCATCAGCCTAAGCAGTTGAGATGGCTCCTGATCACTATACCTTTCTTCTGATGCTTGTAGATTTCCAGCTGCCGCTGCTGCTGCAACCTGAGAGTATTGATAATGGCCACTGTGAGTCTGAGGGCCTCTTTTGGGTAACCATGGGAACGCAGGGCATCAACCCGAGCACAGGCTGTAGGCACATGCTCTATCAGATGAGAAGAAGATATTTTGATTGAGTTAAATTTTCAAATCAGGAAAATTTGTGTTTGACAAAGGGAGACTGTATTCAGTTCAGGTCCTCAAATTTGATCTGACATCTATTGTGTACCAGAAGTTGTATTTTATCTTTTAGGGATATAAAGTTGAATAAGTCACAGGTACTACCTCCAAGGAGATACACTGCAGCCTCAGTGTAGTGGTTTGGTGTAGAAAGGGGCAAAGAACAAGGATAATAAAATGTTATACCTCTTTCTGAACACGAACCTCAGGAACCTGCTGCTGCTGCTAAGTCACTTCAGTCATGTCCGACTCTGTGCGACCCCATAGACGGAAGCCCACCAGGCTCCCCCGTCCCTGGGATTCTCCCGGCAAGAACACTGGAGTGGGTTGCCATTTCCTTCTCCTAATGCAGCAATAAACTGCTTTTATAGAGGGAAAGGCCTCACTTGTTTATTAATCCTGTTTCCTGAGAACCTATTATGTGCCAGGTAGCATGCTGGGCAAAGCAACTACAAAAATGTATAAGAAATGGTCACGGTTCTCAAAGAGCTCACAAATAATACATAAAAAGATCATTATAAAACAGTTAAAAAGAAATGACAAGACAGAAATATACACAGAAAGAAAATATTTGAGCTATTTGCTTTGTAGGGCAAGTAATATTTTAAATAGGTAGAAAAACAGAAACAGGCATTCCTTGCAAAGAGAACATATAAATAAAGGCGTGTAAGTAAAAGCATAAAAAGTATTCTAGATAACATCTTCAGAGTATGGCAAATAGTTCTGTGTAGAGTTAGGTTATGTGGCTAGAGATAGCCTGGAAAGGTGGAGTCTGGAATGTTAAGAGCTTTGAATGCCATTCTAAGATGTTTGGATTTACCTTAGGCATAATGGATGACTACCAAACACTTATAAATGGGGAAGGGATTAAAAATTATAGGAATAATTATAGAAAATACAGATACAATAGAAAATAAAAATCAGAGATAACCATTATTTCTAATTTCATATTTTTATGAAAAATATGTATGTCTAGACTTTCCTAATTAATAAAAATGGGGTATTAATTATTGTTTTATAATTAGGTTTTCCACTTAATAATTCATTGTAAATATTTTTCCATACCATTAAATATACTTCCATAATATTAAAAATGATTACATATCATTCCACTAAATATGTGTACTATCCATTGGCTCAATTAGTCCCCATCACTGGATGTTATACTGTTTTTAATTTTTCTCATCTATACATTATATGCTCATGCTCTAATAAACCCCATAACTTTATGCACATTCTTAGTTAATTATAGCTCAGGATAAATTCCTAGATGTAGAATTCCTGGATCAAGGGCTATGAATTTATTTTAAAGGCTTTTGATAAGAGTTGTTGAAATGCAGTAAGTATTTACATTCTTACCAGTAGGATATGAGATTACTATCTCCAATGTAGCCTCTCCTACACCAAAACCAGTTATCTTTATTTTAAAAAATGCCTATTTGACAACTGAAACATGGTAATTCAGTGTTGTTTTGATCTGGATCTTTGTTTATAATGGGGTGTGTATTTTTCACACACTTGTTAGATTTATGTTTTAAAAGGTATTAGATCAGAGAAGAGGAGTGGGAATTTCAGGTAGTGACCTACAGTGAGTTTGGCCAAAAACTTTCAAGAGAGAGACAGGCACACATCCAGATTCAGCACGCTCTTGTGAAAGACAAAGATATGGGATGAGGGACAAAGGTAGGGAATTAGGAGATGATAATAAAAATGTATGCTATTGTTTTAAGACTCAGAGAATGAATATTATTTTATAAGTGTGTAGTGTGGAATATGCATTCTGTAACACAGTCAAGAATAGACTCACAGAAGGCCAGAGGAGAGTTTAAACTCATGGTGGAACAGCTTTATTCTGTGATGATAAAGGAAGGAATGAGGAAAGAAAGACAGCTTGGTGACAAATGTAGACAGTCTGAGCTACCAGTAAAGAGCAATTTAAGTTTCAAAGTTCATGCCTTTTTAGCAAAACATGTAATTTCAAAGTAGATTCTAATGTTGCTCAGTAACTGCTGAGTCTATGAACTGATGTCTAATGGTTTTGTTAGTACTCCTTCAGATTTATTAGCTCCTTTCCCCTCCCCAAACTCAGGAAACAATAGAAATACCTCTATTTGAGATTACTGTACTTCAGCTGAGAACATATACAAATGGCTCAGGCTATACCCTGAGGCCCTAGTCAAGGCCCCAAAAGATCTGGATGAAGACTGTCCAAAGGGTAGTTGTGTTGCTGGTACCTATGGAGATGGCTCATTCAGGCCTGACATGAGGTGAGACTGGGCTCTGAAATTCTTAGAGCAGGATAAGTACACTTACCAAGCCACAGTGGCTGGCCTTGGGAATTAAAGAGTAGCCTCTCACTTTCCCGCTGGCAGGCAGGAGCTGTATATACATCACTGCTGATGATTCGCTGTAAGTGGCTGTCCTGCCAATGCAACTCACGGCCCTCAATGGCTCTAGTGAACACTGTCCGTCTCGGTCTGGATAAAGAATCTGGGGAAGGGAAAAATAAATGCAGCAGTTCAGTGATGGGTAATCTGAAGATCTAACTCCTGTGTCTTCTTCAGGATGCGAAGACAGGCAGAACAATAGTGTACAGTTAGAGCAGCTACTCTGCCATTTGTCTGGGTGTTCACTGTGTTACTTCTTTATTGGATGGCTTTTAGTGTGTCCCTGTCCTCTATGGGAAGAACCTTTCTACACAGATCTATGACTGAAGACCAACTTCTCCTAGGACCAGAGCTACATGAGCGAGAGGAGGGATAGTGATGCTCAGCTGCTCAATTATAAGGATTCAAACTGCTTCTACAGAAGCCAAAGGAAAAGATAAGCATTGAGGTAATATCCTTGGTCAACCCATAACCAGTTTCTTTTACAGAATGACCCATATCAGACTAAGTACTTCTGTCACACTGATATAAAAGCTGAAAAAGAGCTGCAGTCCTGTGTATTCTGGTATCTTTAATTTTTAAAATACTTTAATTTTTTTATTCATTTTCTTTTGGCTGTGCTGGATCTTCATTGCTGTGTGGGCTTTTCTCTAGTTGTGGCAAGCAGAGGGTACTCTCTAGTTGTGGTGAGCAGGCTTCTCATTGTGATGGCTTCTCTTACTGTGGAGCACAGGTTCTAGGCACTCGCATTTCAGTAGTCACAGCACATCAGCTCAGTAGTTGTGGCTCCTGGGCTCTAGAGAATAGGCTCAGTAGTTGTGGTGCATGGGCTTAGTTGCTTTGCAGCATGTGGGATCTTCCTGGATCAGGGATCGAACCTGTCCCCTGCATTGGCAGGTGAATTCCTCACCACTGAGCCACCAGGGTAAGTCCTCTGTTATCTTTATCACACTAGTATCTGCAGGCTTACAACAACCTGTTCTCCAATAAGAAAACCTGAGGCTGACAAAAGAGTAATTAAATTGTTTTCTCAATGGAGTCCTACCAAACCATCTCTCTTTAGGAAAAGGGCATAAGGGAAACAGCAGACAAAATAAGCTCAATTCTTTAGGGTGGTGTGTAGGAGCTGACTCATTAGAAAAGACCTTGATGCTGGGAAAGAGTGAAGGCAGAAGGAGAAGGGGACAACAGAGGACAAGATGGTCAGATGGCATCAATTCAATGCCAACTCAATGCACATGAGTTGGAGCAAGCTCCAGATGGTGAAGGACAGGGAAGCCTGGTATGCTGCAGTCCATGGGGTCGCTAAGAGTCGGACACGACTGAGTGACTGAACAACGACAAAATACTGGAGTGGGTTGCCATTTCCTTCTCCAGGGGATCTTCCTGACCCAGGGATCGAACCTGGGTCTCCTGCATTGCAGGCAGATTCTTTACCATCTGAGCCACATGGGCTTTAATAAGGTAACATCTGAACAGAGACCTGAAGGAACTAAATAGAAAGCCTTAGACGTAACTAAGGAAAGCACATTCTAGGCAAAAGGAACAGCAAGTGCTAAGCTGAGGTGGGAACATATTTGAAGTGTTTGAGGGCAGGGCAGAGGCCAGTGTTCCTAGAATGGAATGAGCAAGCCAGAAAGTCACAGGAGATGAAGGCCAGAGAGATACTAGGGAACCAGAACGGGCAGAGCCTTCTAGGCCATGAGGAAAGATGAGAAGCCACTAGAGGGCTTTGAGTTGTTGAAGGTGTATGATCTGATTTGACAACTGGCAGCAGCATAGAGAACAGACTTTAAGGTAGAAGCACTTAGGAAGTCACTGCAATAATTTGTGAAAGATAATGGTAATCTGTTCAGAGTAATATGCAGTAGAGACCAGAGTAAATGAACTTCAGATATGTTCTAAAGGCAAAGGTAATAGGATTTGCCCATGGATTAGATCTGGGAAATCTCAGAGAGAAAGAGAAGAATCAAGAATGACTCTAAGGTTTTTAAGGCAATGGCAACCCACTCCAGTGCTCTTGCCTGGAGAGTCCCATGGATGGAGGAGCCTGGAAGGCTACAGTCTATGGGGTCGCTGAGGGTCGGACACTACTGAGCGACTTCACTTTCACTTTTCACTTTCATGCATTGGAGAAGGAAATGGCAACCCACTCCAGTGTTCTTGCCTGGAGAATCCCAGGGACAGGGGAGCCTGGTGGGCTGCCGTCTATGGGGTCACGCAGAGTTGGACACGAATGAAGCGACTTAGCAGCAGCAGCCATATGGGGAGACAGGGAAGTCTACACAAGAGGAGCAGGTTTGGGTGGGGCTTGAGAGTTAAGAAATCCTACTAAGATGTCTATTAATATCTAAGAGGCAATATCGAAAATGTAGTGAAACATGTAAGTCTGGAGTTGAGAGGAAATTTTGGGCTGGAGATATAAATTTGAATGTTGTTGGTATATAGATGATTATTAAAACAATGCAATTATCAGGGGAGTAAATACAGAAAGAGAAGTGGTTTGATGACTGAGCCCTGGGTACTCTAGAATTTTAGGTTGGGAAGTGGTGGGGAGACAGTAAAGGAGACTGAGAAGGAGGGGCCAGTGAAGAGGAGAACCAAGAGAACAGTGTCGTGGAGTAAGATGGAAAAGGTGTTTGAAAGAGAGAGTGACCAGCAGTAACAAATACTGTTGCTGCTGCTACTGCTAAGTCACTTCAGTCGTGTCCGACTCTGTGCGACCCCTATAGACAGCAGCCCACCAGGCTCCTCTGTCCCTGGGATTCTCCAGGGAAGAACACTGGAGTGGGTTGCCATTTCCTTCTCCAATGCATGAAAGGGAAAAGTGAAAGTGAAGTCGCTCAGTTGTGTCCGACTCTTTGCGACCCCATGGACTGTAGCCTACCAGGCTCCTCCGTCCATGGGATTTCCCAGGCAAGAGTACTGGAGTGGGGTGCCATTGCCTTCTCCTAATACTATTGCTAGATCAAGTAAATTCTGACTTGAGAACTAGATTTAGGAATGGTTAGCGTTAGTGACCAGTACAAGAACTGTTTTAGTACTGGAGTGATGACTGCCTGACTAGAGTGAATTCAAGGCAGAATAAGAGCAGAAGAGGCAGAGAAGATAAATATATAACATTCTTTTGAGCATTTTTCTTAATTCTACCACTTATTTCTACTCTCTCAGAGAAATAGGGTGGTGGACAGGAGAGGCATGTAGGGTCAGCAAGTATGTTTTTTTGTTTTGTTTCAGGTGAAGGATAAAACAATGTGCTGGTATGCTCCTGGGAATAATACACAAAAATCTGTGATGCAGGAGACAGGAGATAATTCCTGGGGTGATTCCTAGATAAAAGAGAAGGAATAGGTTCTTAAGAACAAATGGAGGGCTTTGACTTAGACAGAAGCACAAAGAAAAACAGGGGAACAGGCAGACAGAGTAGATGGGCATAGACAGAGGCAGATGTGATGACAGAGTTTTGGAGATTCTCTTCTGATTGCTTCTATATTCTCAGTGAACAGGAAGCAAGGCTCTAGGCTGAAAGTGAGGAAGGGAAGAAAGTATAGAAAGTTTTAAGGAAAAGACAATATGGAACAGTAATTTAGAAGAGTGAAAGGAAGCATGGACTAGAGAAATGTAGCTGATGTATGGACAGTACAATGGGCCCACTTGAGAGTAGTGGTCATGAACTTAAATAAGACCAGTTATCATGGTCGTGTTTCTCGCCAATATGTTCACTGTGTGAGTGTGAGCACTGAGTAATTAGAAAGTCAGACTGAACTACTACGGTTAAGGTTTTGCTATGTGAATATAAGGGAAAGAGGGAGTTGAGTATATTTGCAGGGTAGTGATTATAATGATGTACCAAGGAATCTAATCTGGATAAGGAGGAAAATGAGGCTACCACAAGAATGAAAAAGTGAAAGGATCAAAATTCCTAGTGGGTCCAGGAATTACTGGAATATGCATAACAGAGAAAATACTCTAGTAAGGTTGGTGGTGGTAATTAGAGCTGCCTGAAATTATGACTGTAAAGAAGGAGCAGTTATTGGTAATGAAAGGGTTCAGGGTATGACCTTGGGGTTGCATGGCTAAGTTATGTATAAGACAGACTATTGGTACTTCCCTGGTGGTACAGTGGTTAAGAAACCACATGCCAATGCAGGGGACATGAGTTGGGGAAGACCCCACATGCCTGAGAGCACCTAAGCCCGTGCACCACAACTTCTGAAGCCCAAGAACCCAAGAGTGCATGCTCTACAACAACATAAGCCATCACAGTGTGAAGCCTGTGCACTGCAACTAGAGAGCAGCCTCCACTCATCACAACTAGAGAAAGCCCGCACACGGCAATGAAGAGAAGCCATAGCCAAAAATTCACACACATACACAAAAGATAGACTATTAAAAGAGAAGAGGTCAAAGAACTCAGAGGCTTGAATATTGGAAGTATCATCTATGTGGCTAAGAATTACAACAGAAGTAGAGAGTAGTGTTAGTGAGCCAACTGCCAAAAATCTTCAAGGAACGAGGGGTATTAACCCAGAGACAAAAACGACCAAAACCAGGAGGGCAGCAGACAGCATATTTTAACAGCATCAACTTTAAAACTGGGGGTATTTTAGGAAGGAGGATAGGATAATGATGTAGAAATGGCAGTGAAGAGTAAGCAGGATGCCTACTGCTCCATCAGGCCCAAAGGTAAACATACACGAGTGATAAATCAGTCACAGCCTGAGAAAACTTAACAGGAAACAATACCCTCAAATAAGAACCAGTAACAAGTGCTTTGGAACAAGAGGAGCCACCACAATAAGAAGCCTGCACAGTATAACTAAAGAGTAGCCTCTGCTCACTGCAACTAGATAATGCCTATGTGCAGCAATGAAGACCCAGCACTGCAAAAAAAAAAAAAAAAAAGGAACAGTAACAACAAATAACCAAAATAATATACAAGAAACTGCCAGATTGGAGGCATGTGTTTATATGCAGCATTTGATTTTCTCTATGCCAATCCAAAGCCAATACTAAAAGCATGAATTCCTATGTTGTGGAGGTTAGATGATCTACCCAGGAAAGGGGAGCTTCATGTGGCAAAGTTGTAGCCTTTTCATCTCTCATTACCTTGGTTGCCTTAAATACACTGATAATCAATCATAGAACAGTAGATGAAGACCAAGTAAGAGCAATAATTTAAGTGATTTCCTCCTTGAGGTTAAAAATATCAGTAGATTTATCACTTACAATAAAAGGGAAGACATGTAAGATCAATGTTTGATAAAATCTAGCAGTAAAGGATCCCCATGGGCTAAAGAGCAATCAATTGCTAGCAGCACATGGCCTGAGTTAGATGAACTAAAGCTGATGTGAATACTGATGCCCAGTAATATCTGGTCAGTGGGCTCAAAAGGCAGAGGGTACAGTATCATTGTACTGGATTTGTCTTAAAATGGGGCAAGAGTAAGCAGTATCTTGGAAGCATGGCCCCTGCCTCCTCCCCCCAGATATCTGCTATATAAAAATTTGAGGAAAACAGAGAAAAGTAAGAAAAGCAGCTGTCAGGACATTTTTTTAAGTTTTTTTTTTTTCCCCTGCAGGTATTCCATCTTTCCCTTGAGGTAAGTCTTCTGAGATAAAACCAACCCCAATGGAGGCCAAGATCCATGAGTCATGAAGAGTTTGAAGGGTAAAGAGGATTCATGCAGAGGGTTCTAGGAGTTTATGCTGGGCACTGTAAGGACACACCCAGAGTAGAAAAGGACAGCATCTCCAATGTCAAAGATAAAAACCTTGCCCTTATTTAAGGTTTGGCATTTCGAGATAAACCAAGGACAGGCTTTTCTTATTTAGGATGACAATTCTGACAGTCCAAAAGTTGTCCAGCCACCTTCATTCTAGGGCTTTAACCTCTGACCTTTTGGAGTTCCAGGCACCAAGACCCTAGAATGACATCTGGCTCACCTGAACTGTGACTGGCATTCTGGGGAAGTGCATTGGTGATGTTAGGCAGCTCATGCCCATAGTTCCCATCCTCCAGGGGACAGACATCCAGGTCATTCCATTTCTGCAGTTGCTGCAGCCAACAGGATTTTTCTTCCAATTTGCAATGTGGATTTAAAATGATGCACACCCATAAGGCCCCTGGAAAAGAAAGCAACCACATCCTTGACATCTCTCCTTTGATGTATGTCTAAGCCTTAATTTTTCAGTTTACTCTTTTCTTCTATTTTCAGTTGATAGGAAAAGTTTCCAAAACATCCGTTCTCAATATAAAAAACCATATCTGCTAAAGTTTTCAGAAATGCTTATTTTTCCTTCCCAAAGGTTTCTTAAAGCAGAGTAGCTATCTTGCTATCTGGGTATGTGTCTGTGTTTGATGAACAAGATAGATTCGGACTTGAATTCTGAGCTCAAATCTGCAGTCCAACAAACATTTATTGAGAGCTTTCTTGTTCAAGAGTTTGTATTGGAGAATAAGACACTGTTCCTACCCTTGAGCTCTCCAGTGGGGGAAGACAGAAAAATAAACACAGTGTCATTTGAATATGATAAGCATTAAGATAAAGATATGTTCAGGGTATAATAATAGCACAGAGCAAGGACATTTACTGTAACAAGGAAGGTGCTCAGAAAAGGATTCAATTTTTGGTTAGTTGATTTTGGGCTTTCTGAGCTTCAAATCCCTCAACTGTAAAACAGATCATAATATAGAGACCCTGGCATATTACTTGGCATGTAGTGGAATTATATTTCCTTTTTCCAGGGAAAATAATTTATTTGGACTTGGATTTTGATACTGTTGATCAGCTATGATGCCTTAAAACTATCACATTCTTGGTTCTTCTCTGTCACTATAGCTGACTATCACATATTCCACATAACCAGTAAGTACTGTTTCTTTGATCATATCACCCTTCTTTTCAAGCAAACCTGCTTCCTCTTTTCAAAGTTGGTAATGTGGCTGAGCCAGAAATATTCTCAATCTCAAGTTAACAATAAAACCTGGCTGCAGAGTGTCTTAAGTTAAACATTCTTTGGGATGGAGCTACATCTAAGGATAGAGCTATATTCAGACACTATTTCAAGACCCCTTAAAGTCAAATAAGAATGTTTTAAAAGACCATTTAAGCCTCAATTGCAGGTACTAACTAGAAGATAAAAATTCATTTCTATAGGTTCAAATAAGTTTTTCAAATTCACAATGAAAAAGAAACTATACTACATAACACTGTAGTATTAAATATTGTATAATGATGGCTCTTAAGAGGATTATAGTTAGGAGTCAAATTGAGTGACTCCTAACTTATAGTAATTGTAACCCAGGTGGCTCAGTGGTAAAGAATCCACCTCCTAACGCAGGAGAAAAAGGAGAGGCAGGTTTGATCCCTGAGTTGGGAAGATCCCCTGGAGAAGGAAATGACAGCCCACTCCAGTCTTCTCACATGGAAAATCCCATGGACAGAGGAGCCTGGTGGGCTATAATCCATAGGCTCACAAAGAGTTAGACACTACTGAGCGACTGAGCACACACATACACAAATAATAATAATTATAACAAAGCACAGTAAATACTATTATAGCCATATGTAAAGTGTTATGAGAATAGGTATGATGAAACAATTAACTCTGTACATGGGGTCAGGACAAGTTACAACATTTGAGTTTGTCCTTGAAGAATAAACATGAGTTAATTCTAGTTAAAAATGGCTAACTAAACATGTATGTTTATCACCACTCCCTCTTGATACTTTATTAAAACAAAAGTGGAGAGATAAAAACAGGCATAAATATTCGAGGTAGTTCAGTACCTGCTCATTCCCTCTCCTGGAAGAAAACCAGAGCTTTACTCACTGGAAAGACTGATTCACAGAAGCTCTGGATTGGGAATACGACACAAAGCTGAGGGTAGGTTTTCCATACTAAAAACTGAGGGATTAAGAAAAATATACATATGGAACAAATGAACACTCCCACCTCCACCATGCAGTCCTCTTTCCCTGCTTGGTTCTGAGAAGACTGTGGTGGTTTTTATAATTGAGACATTGTGTTCATGTCCTAGGGTTTTGTGGAAGGTAGAACTTGTGAGTAACAAGATTAGCTGAGGAAATACTTAAGCAAAGTGTTGAAGGAGCAGCCTGGTTCCTCTTGAGTGCTTGGAGTAAAATGCAAGAAGAAAGAAATTATTTGAAGACAGAATTATTCATCAAAAAGGAAGTAAAACTTAAAGATCTGGAACATTCTCAGCCTATGCATATTGAAAAGAATGAGAAAGGCTGTTTGGGAAAGAACCCTAAGGGTGTGACCTTAAGAGAGGTAAATCCTCATCTTTCATTGTAGGAAGAAAAACAGAGCATCTATAATTTTAAAAATTAAGAAAGAACGGTCAAATAGAAAAGTGGAGGCATATTAGAAAAAGCAGCTAAAAGAATTAAAAATTGATCTTTCTAAGAAGTAGGAACTGACAATGTAAAGGAATATGGCAGAGGAATACTACTTTTTATTATAAAGTTTGTAGAACCATTTGACATTTTAACCTGTGTACATGTATTACTTCATTTTAAAAGAAGAACAAGGAGAAGGAAACGGCAGCCCACTCCCGTACTCTTGCCTGGAAAATCCCATGGATGGAGAAGCCTGGTAGGCTAGTGTCCATGGGGTCGCAAAGAGTCAGGCACGACTGAGCGACTTCACTTTCACTTTTAGTTCTCTCAGTCATAGAGAACCAGTCCTCTCTTAAGAAAGGGAGAAGCAGCAGCTGCTTGCTGCCAGCAGTCCCAAATCATTTTTTTGGCTTTGAGTTTTATTTTCTGTGTATCATTGACTATAACTAACACTGGTCACCTTGGATTCATAGTTGGAACAGAGGAACAGACCTGAGACACCGCCAGCACTAGCCTGAGCAGAGCTGCCCCCTTCCTCTGCAGTTGTGGTTTACTGCTTCCTGGGTTGGAAGGAATAACTGGGAGCTCTGCATGGATCAGACCCTTCAGGCAAGAACCAGTGTGTTAATAGTGTGAATCAGATATGCTGACTACCTGCTCTGCTTAACTGTTATGAAACTAAATATAAGCAGTTATAAAGCACATACTTTGTTATGTGCTAGGCTCTGCCTCCTGGCCTGTAGATAATTTAAGAAGACCTAGGGAATACCATCAGACGTGCTAATTATATTTGGATGTTAACAAAAGCAGATCTAGACAAGTTGTCCACTTAAATGGTACCTTTTGGTCAGAAAAAATTTATTTAAAGATTGTGATCATGTAAAATTACTCAAACCTTCTAGCAAAAATATTTTTTGAAAAATAGACTAAATGCCTTTAAAAAAAAAAAAATAAAAGAAGAACAAGAGATAAATAGGAATTGTTTAAGCACAGAAATGGCGGAAAAGTATGTACCAAAACAGGGGGAAGGACATAAGTGAAAGCAAAAATGCTGAGACGTCATTATAGTCTCTTTGAATATTTGTAGTCTATTGGATGTTTTTTCCTTTTGATAGAAAATTTTTGTAATCTATGATGTCAGCTTTTAATACTATTGGGACTGTGAGTTCCTATTCATAAAAGTGTCCTTTCTGAACACCAGATGGCAAGAAATCCTTAATATATAGGAGGTAAAAAAATTTTGAACAGTGTGGCAGTAAGAAAGATGCACAAATATTCAGATCATAAAAGTTACTTTCTCAACTTTAGAATTTAAGAATCCTAAAGGCCTGTATAAACCTCATGAAAAAAATTGTTTTCTTCACATAGTAGTTCTCCTATGGTGTCTGTGTTACACTGTTTGCTGCTTCTTGTAAAATTAATGCAGGGATAGGGTATGGTCAATTTTATTGGAAACTGCTAAGAGGTCAAGTAAAGTAACAACAGAGAAGAGCAATATGGCAGACACTGGTGGTTTTAACCAGAGCTACTTATCAGTAGAGTGACAGCAATGAGCAATGGAAGACTGCAGTGGGCTCAAGAGAGCATATGGAGGTAAGCAAATGGAAAAAGGGACGAGGTTTTCAAGAAGTGTCGTTCTGAAGGAAAAAAGAGAAATGGGGTAGTGATTAGAGGAGGAGGGGAAAATCAAAGGCATTTTATGAGACTGAAAATATTAGACCATATTTGTATTCTGATGAAATTGATCCAGTATTGAGGGAGAAATTAAGGATACCAGAGAAAAGAGTAATTGCAGAGGCAAAATTCTTGAGAAAAGGAAATCGCATAGGAACAGGAGCAAATGTGTAAAGGCTGGTCTTTTATGGGAGCAGAGATACTTTATAGGTTTTAAAAGAAAATTTTTAAAAATGTGCACCGTGGCTGATTCATGTCAGTGTATGGCAAAACCCACCACAGTATTATAAAGTAATTATCCTCCAATTAATATATATATTTTAAAAAGTATATGGGTACAGACGTGGGGAGATGAGAAAACCATGCCTGACTGCTTCTGTTATCTCCTGTTCAGAAACTGAAGGTTCTGAGGCCACTCCTCCCATTCCTGCTATCCCTGCTGAGACCATCCCCAGAGGTGCAGGCCTTTTGACCAGTGAGGAACCCTCAGAGTAGTCGGGAGGAGGGGCATGAATGCACATGCTCTAGTGTCTAACCCAATAACGCAGTGTTTTACAAAATGTGGTCTCTGGAAAAACATCATCAGCATCCTCTGGGAATTTTTTGGAAATGCAAATTATCAGGTCCTACTCCAACTGACAAGATCAGAAACTTGGGACAGTGCCCAGCAATCTATTTTAACAAGTATCCCAGGTGATTCTGGGAAGATCATAGATAGTGGTCTGTGTGGAATGCTGAGAGTTTCTTGGAAGGTTGGTACAGCAATTTCTTAGATATGAAAATGTCACAACCAAGAGCTTTTCATGATGAATCTAAGTATCTAACAAAAGCTTTAGAAGCACTGGGGTCATGCTCTGCTTACTTCCTCTCACCTAAGGCCAAAGGCCAAGTCCAAATCCACAACACAATCCTGCAATTGTCACAGAAATTATTCCCAAGAGATTCAGGCCTCAGATAAACCTGATGCTCTGAAGGCTAATTTCAAATTCTTAAAAAACATGCACTTTTGGGGAAAACAGTACATAACGAGATGAAATTGAGGGAGATGTTGCACAAGGATGCTTGATTTGGAGTTGGACAGGTTGGGGCTCCAGTGTTAGAGCCACCACCTGCTAGTGTGTGACTCTGAACAAAAAACCTTCTGAGCTCCATTTTTCTCACCTAAACATATGGAGATGCTGATGTCTTACCCTTGAAGGGTCCATGCCTTCAATCCTTTCTGAGAGAAGCTGTTTCCAAGTTGCCATGCACTGTGTTACATGACCTTGGTCACAACTGGTTGGACCAGTAACTTTAAATTAATAGTTCAACATGCCTGTACTTTGGAAAATGTAATTGTGTCAGAGAGACAGTTTTCTATACTTCTTTATTTCATTCTGTATCCAGAAGTAACCAGAGGTGTCTCTGTTTCTTTGCAATAAACACACAATTACTTCATAGGTTTGTTATGAGAATTAAACATGCATACAATCTTTAACACAGAGACTGGCACATAATGCTCAATAATGTAGCTGTTCATTATTAAAGAAAACTCCAAAGCTATATAGTGCCTCAGGTGATATGAAGCCCCAGCACTCAAACCAAAACCCCACACTTACCAGCCCCAAAGTAACCACGTAAAGTTCGAATCATTAAGCCTCATACCCCAAAGCTTTTAGCTCTAAGACTATAATGTATTAATATATGCTTTGGGGAATTCACTAAAATCCTAAGCTGTAGTGGTTTTTTGGTGCTATTTTGTACGAGAGGAAAGTTTGTCATTGCTTTCTAGGGTGGAGAAAGTACAGAGAAGCTATATTAGAAATTTCAGAATATGCCATAGACAACTTTTCTAGTATAACCCCAAAGTGGGGCCGTGACTGGATTGTAAGTTCAGAGCATGAAGGATTCTGCAAACAGGGAGGGGAGTTGAGTATCACCAGTGCAAAACTGTCATTGAAACGGGAATGATGAAGATAAATAATGACTAAAGAAGATGGTCTTAATGACGAGAATCTTGAACAAAGAGCCCGTTCAGAAGGCCACAGGTCTAATTTAATCTAAAAGTCCCAAGGCCCTCAACCAGGCCAGTTATGACAAGAAATAAAAACTGTGAATGGACACTAAATTACATTTTAAAGGTCAAGGAATCAAATTATATTGGTGACTGGATGTAGGGAATGAAACAAAAATGAGTGCTTGACAATAAGTTTCGTGGAGTAAGAAATGGTGGTGCCAATGCCAGGTTCAGGGGAATCTTTCTTCATAGAAAGCCTGATTTCATTTTTGGATTTCTCGAGTTTGAGGTGATTAGGAGATTTTTTCAATAGAAACGGTCATAGGGCAGCAGCTAATATGAGACTGGAAATGAGATAATCGAAAGAGGTTGAGGAAGAGATCACCACAGAGGTAACTCTGAGGTCATGATACTAAAAAAAAAAAAAAGAGTTCTCAAAGGACTGGAAAAGGTCAGTTTTCATTCCAATCCCAAAGGAAGTCAATGCCAAAGAATGTTCAAACTACCACACATTTGCACTCATCTCACACGCTAGCAAAGTAATGCTCAAAATCCAAGCCAGGCTTCAACAGTACATGAACCATGAACTTCCAGATGTTCAAGCTGTATTTAGAAAAGGCAGAGGAACCAGAGATAAAATTGTCAACATCCGCTGGATCATAGTAAAAGCAAGAGAGTTTCAGAAAAAAATCTACTTCTGCTTTATTGATTACGCCAAAGCCTTTGACTGTGTGGATTACAACAAACTGTGGAAAATTCTGAAAGAGATGGGAATGCCATACCACCTGACCTGCCTCTTGAAAAATCTGTATGCAGGTCAAGAAGCAATAGTTAGACATGGAACAACAGACCGGTTCCAAATTGGGAAAGGAGTATGTCAAGGCTGTATATTGTCATCCTGCTTATTTAATTTATATGCAGAGTACATCATGAGAAATGCTGGGCTGGATGAAGCATAAGCTGGAATCGACTGCCGGAAGAAATATCAATAACCTCAGATATGCAGATGACACCATCCTTATGGCAGAAAGCGAAGAAGAACTAAAGAGCCTCTTGATGAAAGTGCAAGAGGAGAGTGAAAAAGTTGGTTTAAAGCTCAACATTCAGAAAACTAAGATCATGGCATCCGGTCCTATCACTTCATGGCAAATAGATGGGGAAACAATGGAAACAGTGAAAGACTTTATTTTTTTTGGCTCCAAAATCACTGCAGATGGTGACTGCAGCCATGAAATTAAAAGACATTTGCTCCTTGGAAGAAAGGCTATGATCAACCTAGACAGCATATTAAAAAGCAGAGACATTACTTTGCCAACAAAGGTCCATCTAGTCTAGCCAAAGCTATGGCTTTTCCAGTGGTCATGTATGGATGTGAGAGTTGGACTATAAAGAAAGCTGAGCACTGAAGAATTGATGTTTTTGAAGTGTGGTGTTGGAGAAGACTCTTGAGAGTCCCTTGGACAGCAAGGAGATCCAACCAGTCTATCCTAAAGGAAATCGGTCCTGAATATTCATTGGAAGGACTGATGCTGAAGCTGAAACTCCAACACTTTGGCCACCTGATGCGAAGAACTGACTCACTGGAAAAGACCCTGATGCTGGGAAAGATTGAGGGCAGGAGGAGATGGGGATGACAGAGGATAAGATGGTTGGATGGCATCACTGACAAGATGGACATGAGTTTGAGCAAGCTCTGGAAGTTGGTGATGGACAGGGAGGCCTGGTGTGCTGCAGTCCATGGGGTTGCAAAGAGTCGGAAATGACTGAGTGACCGAACTGAACTGAACAAAGGAGAATAGAGAAAGAAAAATAGAAGTCCAGGGATCAAGGCTTAGAAATGGCCTTATGGCTAAGAAGTTTGCTGGAAATAATAAAGAAAAGCAGACCCAGGGAATGTAAGAAAAATGAGAATAGTAAGTATTTGGAAAGCCAAGCTAATGCCATGAGACAGAAGCCAAGGCAAAGGTTTTCTCTCACTAAAAGCTTCTGTGTGGTAATATCTGGAATAGAACGCTGGTGTCAGCTGCAAAACATAAGGCTGTGGAAGAAACACAAGTGAGTTCAAAATGACTCTGGGTGGCCTCTGTAGAACCTAAATCTTCCACAATTTGGGCTAAAGTTCACTTAGCAAGATCTATGTAATGACTAATAACAAGTATTCACTATTGCTGGGGACAAGCTCATAGGATAGACATAGCACTTCTCTGAGATATGGGGACTTACCCAGCTCATCCCAGAGCTGCCTGCACTTATCTGTCATGCTTGTTCCTTGTTGCCTCCACAGTGTGAGTCGTGGGTCAGCCATGAACTGTTCAGTTATTAGTGTCAGCATCCTGGCTCCATTGGAATCTCTCATCCGCAGCATCTCTCGAACCTGACACATAAGAGGGGGCAGGTGGTTGGTGACTTTACATCATAACAAAGTTGAAGGAGAAGGAAGGGGAGGAGAATGAAGTATCTAAGCACAGCGTATCCAAGGAGCCAAAACGAAGACCTCTTCTTCTGTAAGCAAGTTCTCTGCATGTATCAAGAGAGCCTGCTGTGTGCAATGAGATACCACTTCATACTCACAAGGATCGCTAGAATAAAAATGCCAGATAATAAATGTTGGCAAGGATATAGAGAAATCAGAACTCTCATACACTGTTTAGTGGGATTGTAGAATGATGCAGCCACTTTGGAAATCAGTCTAGAAATTCCTCAAATGATTAAACATAGAGCTACCACATGGCCTACTAATTCCATTCCTAGAGAGAAATGAAAATATATATGTCCACACAGAAACACTACAAGAATGTTTATAGGAGCATTACTTATAACAGCTTAAAGATGGAAACAATCCAAATGTCCATCAACAGACAAACAGGTAAACGAAATGTGTGGTATCCATACAATGGAATATTATTTGGCCATAAAAAGGAGTGAAGTACTGACACATGCTACAACATGGATGTATCTTTTTAAATATTTTGAACTACTATGCCAGGAGAAAAAAGCCAGTCACAAAAGACTACATACTATAGGATTCCATTCCTAGGCAAGTCCAGAATAGGGAAATCTATAAAGACAGAAAGTACATTAGTGGTTGCTTAGGGCTTGGGGAAGAGGGGCATGGGGAAAAGGGGAGTGATAGGTAAAGGGAATGGGGTTTCTTTTTAAGATAGTGAAAATGTTCTAAAGTTGACTGCAGTGATAGCTGTACATATCTGTCAATATACTAAAAACTATTGAATTGTACAATTTTTTAAATGGGTGAATTTTATGATATGTGAATTATATTTCACCAAAGGTGTTAGAAAAGAAAGCAAGCCTGCCGTGAGTGCCCCCAGTTCCAAAATACTAAGTTTCTGGGATTTCTCAGTGGCTAATACTGTGCACTCCCAATGCAAGGGGCCAGGGTTCAACCCTTGGACAGAGAACTAGATCCCACATGCCACAACTAAGACCTGGCTGCTGTTGCTGCTGCTAAGTCACTTCAGTCGTGTCCGACTCTGTGTGACCCCATAGACGGAAGCCCACCAGGCTCCCCCGTCCCTGGGATTCTCCAGGCAAGAACACTGGAGTGGGTTGCCATTTCCTTCTCCAATGTGTGAAAGTGAAGTCGCTCAGTTGTGTCCAACCCTTAGCGACCCCACGGACTGCAGCCTACCAGGTTCCTCCATCCATGGGATTCTCCAGGCAACAGCACTGGAGTGGCTTGCCACTGCAGCCAAATAAATAAGTTAATATTTTAAAAACAACAAAATATTGTCTCTTTAAGGCCTCTTGGGCAGCCTTGGGTTCAAGGCAGGGGGAGGTAGCTTCATTACTAATTCCCCCAGGAATGCAAACTCATTTAGAGAGTATGGAGCAAGAGGAAGAGGACGACCAGAGTGAGGCAGTAGGGCTCCCTGGATGCAATCTGCTCTGGTCTGCTCTGCTCAGCTCCCCTCCCCACCAAGTAGTTTTCAAGCATTCAGTTCAGGTAGGTCAAGTGAGCTAGCTACAAGGCATGAAGCCAGAAGTGTGGTGAGCCCAGTTTACTTAAGGAAAAAATAATCTTTTCATGTCTTACCTTGGCAAACATTGAATTGAGTTGCTTTCCAGAGCCATAGTAACCACCCTGGGAGAGAAAAAGCTTCACTTGTTCTTTCACCTGTTCTTCATCCAAATGCCAACAGTTTTCATCATCGATGCTGGCCCCAGCTGTGGGGTCAGGAGCACCTGCGAGGAACAGGATAGTGAAATGAGTCTCCTGAGTTCCTCCACTCCACACTCAGCAGGAGCAGCCCTATGTGAGCAGATTCAGAAACAGATGGGCCTTCTGCCTTAATCTGGGTTTCTTCAACTGTGTGGTTCTCAATAAACGCAAGAGAGTAGAGCTAGTTTCATGTTCACTAAAGTCTCAGTTGTATCCTCTAGCAGGGTCTACAAATATCATCCTGGGGTAAAAATGCACAAACACGAAAATAGTGATGTATTTTTTCCCCCTAGGAGAATGTAATTTTTCTTCTATTTTGTTTTTCTTTGAAGTTTAAAGTAAGTCTTAAAGCACACATATTATTTTAAAATTAAAAAAATACTTTCGTAGAAAATAAAATTTTCTCTTTTTAAAATTCACTATAAAATTGTAGCTTCTCAAGTGGAGTCAACAATTCTAAATTTCTGAAAACTTGCTACCTAAAGCACAGGCAGGGTTATATACAGTGATATTTTATACATTTATACTCAGAATATCTTTCCTTCCTGGGCTCAGCTCAATGACATCACTTAAAACACAGTGTTAGTTATTTACACATCCCTCTCCCCTAGTAGCCTGTTAGCTCCTTGTTCACAGTTGAATCAACTATAACACAGTTCTGGTAATGTGACAGGCACCTAAGAAATATCTGTGGAATGAAAACTGAATCTTCTTCTCTCACTTTCTCAAAGACTCAGTCCTGTGATAAGTTTTTAGAATCCTGTCTCCAAGTGACAAAAGACTATAAGTCAATATAGTCTTATAGTGTAAGTCAATACTCTATATGTGTGGTCGTGCAATTGGTTACAAATTCATGTCATGTTTCATCAATCTACCTTTCTTCTTGTCCTCCTATATGAAAGCCTCATTTAAATGAAATCCAGGTCTGCAGAGAATGGTGCTCTTCTGCCATGCTTTTTCAGTGCATCTTATCATCTAGGAAATCAGGAGGACTCATATTTATTCTCCAAATACTAATTAACAGTAGGAGCAACCAGTTTATGGAATCTGCTATATGCTACTTTTCTTCAAATGTGTTATTCTCAACACAGTTCTGATCATATCCTTTCCCTGCTTAGAAGTCTTCAGTGATAAACTATTCTTTATAAATGAAGTCTAAACTTAGCTTAGCATTTAGGGCCCTCCCTGTTCAGGCCCTTTCATTTCTAGTCTTGTCTTTCCTATACTTATGCTATGTTTCAACTAGAAACTTCGTGTACCCAGAAGTCAATGACATTTCCTGATGACTTTACTTACGCTTTTCCCTTTACTCCCCTTCCTTTCCCCACAACCTGTTCTTTGGCCAAAAAGCATTACTTCTCATTGTCAGTATTGCCTCAGCTCTATAGTCAAGGCTGCAAAAACAAGTATACAGAGAGGCTAATACTGCTGAAATTTACTTGGCAGGAGGGGCTCTCACTGAATTCACCATATACCCCATACACCTCACCTGTCAAAAGTATGCCCTTCATACTCATATGCATGATAGTAATGTAGTAACTCTCTTCTTAGTACTTTATTATTACTTCTCTTAAAGACCTGTTGCATTTTGTTTTACATTAGAATGAAGCTTGTCTCATATACTCGCAACTACCTTGAAGCTTTTAAAGAGTAGAGCAGGGATTCATTTTTGTACCTCACAGTGCCTGGATCATTACAGCATTGAATTAATATTTATAGAATGAACAAATGCATGTCCTATTGACCGTCTAGATTTAAAACCCAGGTGGGCAAATAATATATCCTATACTACTTCTGTAAACTGAATGTGGCAAAGAAAAATAAATATACTCCTTTCATCTTTCAATATTTGTTAAAAACATCCATTTATTGAGTGCTTCCTACATGACAGTGTCTAAGTACTTTCTATACATATCCCTGCAGTGGCTATAGGACAGGACTGGAAAAGGTCAGTTTTCATTCCAATTCCAAAGAAAGGCAATGCGAAAGAATGTTCAAACTACACTGCACTCATTTCACTTGCATTTATTTCACATGCTAACAAGGTAATGCTCAAAATCCTTCAAGCTAGGCTTCAACAGTACATGAACTGAGAACTTTCAGATGTACATGCTGGATTTAGAAAAGGTAGAGGAAGCAGATATCAAATTGCTAACATCCCTGGTGGCTCAGAGGTTAAAGCGTCTGCCTCCAATGCGGGAGACCCGGGTTCGATCCCTGGGTCGGGAAGATCCCCTGGAGAAGGAAACGGTAACCCACTCCAGTATTGTTGCCTGGAGAATCCCATGGACGGAGAAGCCTGGTAGGCTGCAGCCCACAGGGTCGCATAGAGTCGGACACGACTGAGCGATGGAACGGAATGGAACATCCTTCTGATCATAGAAGGGCTTCCCAGGTGGCGCTAGTGGTAAAGAACCTGCCTGCTAATGCAGGAGATGTAAGACATACTGGTTCGATCCCTGGGTCGGGAAGATCCCGTGGAGAAGGAAATGGCAACCCACTCCAGTATTCATGCCTGGAGAATGCCACGGACAGAGGAACCTGGCAGATTACAGTCCATGGGGTCGCAAAAAGTCAGACACGACTGAAGAGACTTAGCATAGTATACTGTATCATAGAAAAAGCAAGAGAATTCCAGAAAAACATCTACTTCTGCTTCATTGACTATTCAAAAGCCTTTGACTGTGGGGATCACAATAAACTGTGAAAAATTCTTTAAAAGATGGGAATATCAGACCACTTACATGTCTCCTGAGAGACCTGTAGGAACAGGTCAAGAAGCAACAGTTAGAACTGGACATGGAACAATGGACTGGTTCAAAACTGGGAAAGGAGTACATCAAGGCTATATATTGTCACTCTGCTAATTTAACTTATATACAGAGTCCCTCATGTGAAATGCTGGGCTGGATGAAGCACAGCCGGAATCAAAACTGCCGGAAGAAATATCAATAACCTCAGATATGCAGATGACACCACCCTTATGGCAAGAGGAACTAGAGTTTTATAATTTTATTTTTATTTATTTATTTCTGGCTGTGCTGGGTCTTCATTGCTGTGCAGGCTTTTCTCTAGGTGCAGCAAGAGGGAGCTACTCTATAGTTTAGGCGTGTGGGCTTGTGGAGCATGGGCTTCAGTAGTTGCAGCTCCCTCTAGAGCACAGGCTCAACAGTTGTGGCACATGGGCTTAGTTGCTTCAGGCATGTGGGATCTTCCTGGATCAGGGATGGAACCTGTGTCTCTGGCATTGGCAGGCAGAATCTTTACCACTGAGGCATTGGCAGGTGATTCTTTACCACCGAACCACCAGGGAAGCCCCTTTAGAAAGCTACTCTTTAACAGTATCTCTCAAATAGAGCTCAGTTACCACATAAATGGGCTTCCCAGGTGGTGCTAGTGGTAAAGAACCCTCCTGCATGAAACAAGAGATACAGGTTCAATCTCTGGGTTGGGAAGAGATCCCTGGAGGAGGGTATGGCAATCCACTCTAGTATTCTTGCCTGGAGAATCCCACAGAGGAGCCTGGAGGACTACAGTTCATAGGGTTGCAGAGTCGGACATGCTGGAGTGACTTAGCATGCATGCATGCCTCATATAAACACAACTTTGAGGATAAAGCAACAGAAGATTATTTCTGCTAGTCAGCAAGAGTTCCTGGAAGCTTGTCTGACTGTCTTTATTTCTGAGAAGTGGTGAGGTTGTATGTAGGACTTGATTAGTTTTCTTGGGCAACTGGGAAAGGCAGGCCCGTTAGCACATAGACCATAGTATTATACAGGCCATTAACCTAGTCTCACTGCCTTGTTCACACTAATACCAAAGTTATATTCTAAAAATAGAAAGGAAGTATAGAGAGGTATAAAAAACTTGAGTTCTGAAGTCAGGTGAGCCTAGGTTATAAATAATTTCCTTATTTACAAAATGGTTATAATATCTACCTCACAGGGTAGTTTTGAAAACTAAATGAATTAACATATATAAACACACATAAGGTTCTCATGTATGATGCCTGGAACATAGTAGAACCTAACCAACAAAGTGAAAAATTGGCTCATACAGCTCCTCTTCTCAAAATTCTTCAACAGTTTCCTATGATTAAGTATCTACAACCTGGCTTCATAACAAAAGCAAGCATTTACTTCAGACTTAGCTATCTTTTCTACTCAGTTCAGTTCAGTTCAGTCGCTCAGTCGTGTCCGACTCTTTGCGACTCCATGAAACATAGCACGCCAGGCCTCCCTGTCCAACACCAACTCCCGAAGTTCACTCAAACTCATGTCCATCGAGTTGGTGATGCCATCCAGCCATCTCATTCTCTGTTGTCCCCGTCTCCTCCCGCCCCCAATACCCCCAGCATCAGAGTCTTTTCCAGAGAGTCAACTCGTCGCATGAGGTGGCCAAAGTATTGGAGTTTCAGTTTGTAAGATATTTGAAGACAGGAACCATGTCTATTTTATGCCCTCAACAATCAGCACTATCACATTCATAGAGCAGGTACTCAGCACACATTTCTTGAATGAATAAGTGAATATGGTATCTCTCTCCATCCATTATATAGCTCATAAACACAAAGCAAACAGACACTCTTTAGAACAACCAAGGTGCTATGCAGGATCCTGAAATGTTAAAGAATTCTGATATCCATTTCATTTCACTGAATGACATTAATTATTTTATGTTTTCTTTCACGCCTGAATATTCCAGACTCCTAGAGGCAAGGAGTATATGGACACATGAAGTCCACAAACTGGTTTAATTTATAACTCTAACATCCTCTGTCATTTTCACCCAAACTTTATGAGGTGGACAATTGGATGGCTTTAAGAAACAGAGTTAATAAATAGTTTGGATAGAATAAACTGATTAAAGTTAAGTGATTAAAATGGCAAAAGTATCCCAACCTCTGAACATGCAATAAAGCAACAAAATAAGATTTTTTAGCAACAAAAATATTGTACAATTACCATTTACTTGGTTGATTTCAGAGTTGGAGGACAGAATCTCATCTGCCAATTTCTGTGCGGTAGGAAGAACTTCAGTGTGGTGTGCCGTGATTAAATATTGAATAAACTTTTGTAGCTGGTCCCTATTCATCTGGAAAAGGGTTTCTGAGATAGGAAGACGCAATTTGACTTGATCTGGTCTACGGATCCTGTAGAGTGAGAGTGCTACCACGTGAGCACAGTAGAATATGTCTTTGTTCCCACAGCCACATGTCACTGAGGTGATTTTGCATCGATCAAAACTGATGGCAACTTTATAAGTCACTGCTGGTTCAGAAGTAGTGGCAGGTTCAGTTACTGTGCCACTGAGATGGAAGCCTAAGGAAACAAAGAAGACAGGTTTAGAGATTCTCTAGTAAGAAACTTGAAGATTTTCATTTTGCATTCCAGTTCATCAATTCAGAAACTATTTACTGAGTATGTCCCACATACACAGCAGGCTCTGTCAAAGGTCAATGAAATCTAGGTATAGTTCTTAAGGAACACAATCTAGAAAAACAGTCCTTACCCTGAAGTCTATGGACCTCCAGAACTAATAAGAAAACTTTTGTTTGTATGTATGTACATTCTTCTGGGGGAACATTTCATACCTTTTTTCATAATCTCAAAAAGGTTAATCAAGAAGCTTGAATAAGAGACTTCCCTGGTGGTCCAGTGGTTAGGAATCTGCCTGCCAATGTAGGGAACACAGGTGTGATCCCTGACCCGGGAACTAAAATTTCACATGCGTGGGGCAACAAAGCCTGCGCTGTCACAACTACTGAGCTCACATGCCCTAAAGCCCATACTCTGCAAGAAGAGAAACCACCTCAACGAGAAGCCCATGGTGGTGGTTGGGTACTCAAGTGCTTTAACAATGAGTGAGCCTGAATGCACTACATACTTTCAAGGACTTCTTGTTTAGTTTTACAAGCATTGCATCCCTCCAACCCATCCCCAAGTCACAAAGCTAGCTCTGCCTTGAGAAAAAAGATGTGAACAAATTTCAGCTTACTGTTCTATGGCTGAGGCACCTTTCCTAGCTGGCCTCTATACTGTTTAGAAATTTTAGAATAAAATTGTACTGCAGCACTTTCTTCATTACATATCACAGTGGCTCTGATATCTCAGCTTCCAGGAAAAAAGCTGAACTATAAACACCTGCTATGAGGTTAGCCCCTACAAGCATGTTATCCTATAAGTGTACCATGTTTTCCTTACCTTCAACATGCTCCAAGTGCCATTTAAGAATGAGACAAGATTCAAAAAGTGTGCTGAAATGGCCTCATAGGCCCCTAACAACTGAGTTCTTTGTAAGCAGTCTTGCTTACATGTCATGCTTAAATGTGCAACAAGAGCTCTGAAAACATCAATATTAGCAAGAAATTGTTAAAAATTCAGGAATGGCTCATGGCTTAAAAGAGTTTTTATTCCCCTGCCTTCTAAACTAAATAGTGGCATAAGTGGAAATGGAAATATAACTGTTTACTTAACATTTCTTCTACCAGTATCACGGCTGGGGAATCCAGGGCATGAGCTGGACCCAACCTTGGACTAAACAGAAAGTGCTAAGGATCAATCAGTTTTATAGCTATGGAAAATATAAACAAAGTTTCTTTCCCAAATAAGGAAATCCTATGTTCTTCATGGCTTAGCTCAAATATCACTTCCATACGAAACTCTATCTGGTGTCCCAGTTGCAAAACTGAATCTTATTAAATGAAGAAACTTTAACATCTGTGCCTGTGGAGCTTACAGTTTAGTTTACAAGAGGGCATTTTACCCAGAATCGACTAATAATTTCATCGATGAGGAATAGGCTCACAGAAGTTATGCAATTTACCCCAATTTTATTAATGATTACAGTCATGGTAACAGAAATTAAAATGACTGTAAATTCACATTCTGAAACATTTTAGGCTTTAAAACCAATGAAAAATAAATTTGTAAAGAGTTTCCCTCAAATTAATATACTTCTTGAATACATCCAAATTGCTTCTTTTGCTTTAAAAAGAAAATAATTTTTCATCACTAACAGTTTTTGAGCACTTACCATGTGTTCTTTCATAAGCATTATATCATTTAACCCTCACCACAATGTTATATGTTTAGTACTATTACCCCCATTTTTTATAGGTAAAGAAACAGGCTTAGAGAAATTATTTAAGGTGCCTAACTTTATACAGCCTGTAAGTGGCAGAGCTAGGATATGAACCCAGGAAGTCTGGCTTCAGAGTCTATGCTCCTAACAATCACATTTCATTTTCCTAGCTTAGGAAAATCAGAGTGATGCTGGGTACTGTTCCTTAATTTTTTTTACTAACTCAGTTTTCATCCTTTGTTTGTACACGGTCAGCTACTGATACTAAATTTGCAAACTGATTAAAAAAAATGTCCCCTAACAGGGACAAATGGCAAAGAATATGCGAACTGTGGTCTCCCGTCAGATTCAATCTGGTAATCCATGTGTAAGACAGCACATATCTTATCTAAGTGACTACAAGAAATTCAAAGAGCCAAAACATACAAATATGTTAATTTTTTCTCTTTCTAAAGGTATCTTAAGAGTAATTCATTCATTAAACTAATAACTATTTAAGATCTGCCATGTTGGATCCCAAGGATACATCTATAGAAAGACCAAACAACTCCTGAGTTTATAGTATCTATTTAACTTCAGGGACCTGTTGCAAAAAGCCAACTCACTGTAAAAGACTCTGATGCTGGGAAAGATTGAGGCCAGGGGAAAAGGGGGAGACAGAGGATGACATGGCTGGATGGTATCACCGACTCAACAGACATGAGTTTGAGCAAACTCCAGGAGAGGGTGAAGGACAGGGAAACCTGGCATGCTGCTGTCTATGGGGTTGTAAAGAGTCAGACGTGACTTAGCGATTGAACAACAACAATAACATAGTCTAGCTGGGGAGACATATTTAACAACTAAACCCACAGGTAATTATTTAGTTCTAATTGTGAAAAAGTACAGAATGACTGTTGTTCAGATGCTAAGTCGTGTATATAATATGGGTGACATGACCTGATTTAGGGACGGGAGTGGTAAGGGATGGGCTCCTTGAGGAAATAACATTTTGAGAGGAAATAACATGCAGAATTTTATAGAATAAACCAGAATTAACTAGGCAAAAGGATGGGGAATGGCAGAGTAATGGTAAAGATGACTCCAGGTAGAAAAAAAAAGTGCATATGCGAAGGGCAAAGGAAGACTATGCAGAGGTGCAAAAGGCCAAGAGGAACACAGAATGTTCAGAGAATGGAAAGAAGACCAGCAACTGGAAAGCCAATAGGAACGGGGGATGGGGGTGGAAAGGGGAATACAATGAGGCTGGAGAAGCAGGCAGGAGCCAGGGCTCTGAGATGCATCCTAGCTCCTCCCGATGCTCAATACCCAAGAGGGTCACTAAATGTTGCAGATTCTGCCTCCTAAGTATCTCTCCATTCCAGCCCCTCTCTGTGGTGACCCAAGGATGAAAGAGCAGATAAAACCAAGGAGGGTCTTGGAATGCCAGAATGGAAAAATTAGATCCTTATAGTCCTTCCCTCCCCCATGTTGTAATTATTAACAGATTTCAGGTCCTCCTGAACAGTATAACCTGTCTCTCCTCCTGCCGCACACAGGGAGAAGGTATTTGCCTTACTCTTCCCCCACCAAGTATACGTGCCTCTCCAATCAGCAAGTGACCTGCAAGACAGCTATCCCACTCCTTGTACCCTGGGTATAAAAGTGGACTAAACACCCCTGTGCTGGAGAAGGAAATGGCAACCCACTCCAGTATTCTTCCCTGGAGAATCCCAGGGACAGAGGAGCCTGGTGAGCTGCCGTCTATGGGGTTGCACAGAGTTGGACACAACTGAAGCAACTTAGCAGCAGCAGCAAGGATCCCTGTTCAGCGTTGGTTCTCCCTTGAGCTGGCCCACTGTTCTAACAGTGTCTCCCATTCTAATAAACTTTATTTCCTTCTCATTCTGTCTCATGTCTGGAAATCCTTTTCCAATCCTTGCCTGGACCAAGACACTCATCCTTTAACTCCCCTAACACTGCCTAAGACCAAGATCATAATAATCTCCTCCTTGGATTAACTAATCTTCCTGCCTCCTAGTCTTATTTCCCTCTCATCTTCCATAACATGAACAGAATGATCTTCCTAAATCATGGCATTCCTACTAAACTATGACCTATTCATTTCATAGTCTTGGTATCTAACACAGAATCTGACATAGAAAAAAAATTATAAAAATGTTTGTTTAAAATCTTTTAAATGATTCCTAACTGATAGTAGGATAAAGTTCAAATTTATGATGCAGTCTCTTTTTTTATCTCTTCAGACTTGCTTCCTGCCACTTCTCAGTGCACTAAACATACTAAGCTACTTGCAGGTTCTTGACTATGCAATGTTTTTTTAGCCACTATGTCCCCATACTAGGTGTGAGTTTCTCACCTCCTTATCCTAAATCTCAACTCAAATGATACCTACTCTGGGGAATCTTCCCTGATATCCTTAGAGAATTAAATGCTTCTCTTTTTTTTTTGATGGTGCAACATGTGCAATCTTTCCCAATCAGGGATTGAACCCCAGCCCCCTGCATTGGGAGTGTGGAGTCTTAACCACTGGACCTCCAGGGAAGTCCTAAATGCTTCCCGAGCTCTCGTTTTTTATCAGTCATATCTCTTTTACAGCACTTGATATCAGTGTAATTAATCATTTTTATATTTGCCTTTGCCTTTTAAATTGTGAACTCCTTGAAAACAGGAATTGTGTTTTTCATCCTATGTTTTCATCTCAGGCACATTTTAAGAGTTTCATAAGTATCTGTTTATGGATGAATGAGTAAATGAACACTAAACTGAATCTTTATACATCCACATTCATGATTCACAGAGAATTAAGCATGCTTATGAAATTCCTGATTTTATAATAAAATAAAATCAACCAAAAATTAAACAGTTTTACTGGGATGGTGAACAAAGTAACAATAATTTGAATACAATAATAGTGAAATATTGATATTATTTTCCATAATTCGTATTTATGCCTCATATGGACACCTGTTATGCTTCTGCCAATCTTCAACCCATTTTCTACAATATAAAATATGAAGTTTCATTAGCTAACAATCACTGGATACTCACTATGTGCGAGACTTTCCATGTATTATCTAACTAAATCCTCACAACAGCTCTACAAGATAGGTTTGTGTATTAGTCCCCTTTCTTAGATGATGAAACTGAGGCTCAGACAGTAAAGGAAACTATCTAACATCACACAGCCTGTGAGAGGCTGAAGTGGGTTTTGCACTAGGTAGTCGCTCTTAACTACTACAATAAGTCATACTGAATACAACTAGGCAGTTAAAATTATGCATACAGAATTTAATAAAAGTAATTAGCAAGCACAGTGCTATACAAAGATGCACCAACGACGAGCCAGTAAACTCTAATGTTTGCCTGATTTTCCGGGCAATTGTTAAAGGCAACTGAAACTGACAAGTGCTTGTGATACTCTCACAGTTGGAAGGAAGACGGGCTCATGAACTCATCCGTACAAGATAATATCTCAACACAGGGAGTGACTCATCTGAAAGTTCTAAAGGAAAGCACTTCTCAGTATAGCCCTCTGACACCATTCAAAGTCTTTTGTGTTTCTGAGTGCAAAAACGCCTCAATAAAGCTTGGGCAATTAAAACCACTTTGCTCATTGCTCTTTTGATTCACCAGACCCTTGAGCAGGTGCTAATGCATGACAATGAATGCAGTTTCAGCCAATGGCAGGGAAAAGGAGAGCAGTGGTTCACAAAAAGAATACTTTTTCTTATAGTCAGTTTAGATACACACACACACACAAACTACGTAACTTCTTTGCACCAGAACACTTTTCTCTTGAACAAATTTGGTTTTGATGAAACTATATAGTATAAATTAGATCTTCTCACTTAATTCCTGTTTCCTGGAAGGCTATAGCAGTATACTAGAAGCCACTCTTTTTCCTTGCTGTCACTTAGCAAAATGGTAGTCACACAAAGGCTTAAAACTGTGAAAGTGACATGCTCAAAATAACTAATTTCCCTTCTAGAAAACCTTATTCAAAAGCTGGATAACTACTGCTTAACAAGAGCGCTGGAATGGCTCTATGGACTCATTCTGTAATACACTGAGCTGAGGAATCAAGGTGCTTGGGTTCTAATTCCAATGCCCCTCAATTCCTCTTTGCCTCAGTTTCTTAATTACGCAAACAGACATAATACTTATATATCTATCATATTCATACAAAAGTAATCAGTAAAGAACACATTTCCCAGAGATATCAGTCAATAGCAATCCCAACCAGCCTATATAAGTTTATAAGAAGCAGATGGCACCCACACACTGGATGAGGGTGCGAGAGATTGCAAAGTGAGGAGCAGTATTGTTATTTGGGAATATAAATGATGCTGCCCCATTACCCTGAGAGCTATTTGGTTTGTTTGTATTAGAGAGGTCACCCTAAGCTTCTCAGAGCAGCTGAGTAAGCTGGAGGGCCCTTCTTGTGGCCATCTGCTCCCCTCCCAGACTCCTCTGGCAAATCAAGAGGGTTTCCTTGTATTAACTTATGAAGAGCAGCCACAGGCCCTTCTCAGCACCAGCTTCAGCAGGCAATGGTCTCCGCTCTCCATCTGTGCCAGCAACACAGTTACAGAATAATGAGACTTCCCAAGCCCGTGCATTCACTTAGAGATACCCTTGCATTACCTAGTTTACCAGTACTCTTCTACTTGGATCTCTATTAAGGGAATTACGTGTATATTTTAAAAGATTGAATTATCTTTGTTATTTTAGAAATATTTTATGTAGAAGAAAATAAAACAGGAAGGATCTGTCTGGAAAATTCATTTAAACATCTAATATGCATAAAGCATAATCACTTAAAAATGATAAATTCATTCCCCCCACCCCAGCCCCTCTGTGGAGCAGAAGACTTATGAAATAAGCTGTCTGTATACTGATGGACAACCAACCTATTCAGAACTGAAGATCAGATGCTTGCTTCTCACTTCACAGATTTGAACACAAGTTGGAAAAAAATACCACATCCCTTAAGCAGTTCTCTGCAAAAACAATGTGTATATATACAAGGTATACATGTTGCTAAAAAGGAGGTTATAGACTAATAACTACCACCTGGGTTATTCATTTGAACAGAGAAAAGGACAATATATAATTATAAAATGATTTCTAGGAATTACCCTACTCCATTTAGTAGTCTACATCAATGGGGGAAGACAAAAAACTAAACAAGAGTTGCTTTTCAATGGGAAAAGGAAAAGGACACTCACAGCCATTTCTGATCAACCACAATATTGAGTGATGAGATGTTTATTTCTGAAAAGTCTTCAAAATAGTATTCAGATTTATATTAAAGCATTAAAATTACCCATATATCTTTTTCCAAGAGGAAAAGCTTCTAGCTACTTCTTTGAGATTGTATGGCCTGAATCAAGACACCAGAATGCACTGAAATTCTACTAAAATGAGTTAATATGTAGCATTTACAACAGTGCCTGGTGGTGTAGTGGTTTAGTCACTAAGTTGTGTCCAACTCTTTTGCGACCGCATGGACTACAGCCCACCAGGCCTCTCTGTCCCTGAGATTTCTAGTATTCTTGCCTGGAAAATTCCATAGACAGAGGAGCCTGGCGGGCTACAGTCCATGGGGTCCCAAAGAGTCAGACATGACTGAACGACTGAGCACACATACTGTAATACTACAAAAATATTATTATGTTAGTATTCCAACTTAACTGCAGTTAACTCCTTTATTACAATATCTAAAGGCCCCCCTCATTTTGAGCTGAGCCCTAACCTCAAATGATTTAAAGAAAAATGTCTATGCATAAGTATTGTATGTGTATGTTAGTTGCTCAATCATGTCCAACTCTTTGTAACCCCATGGACTGTAGCTCACAAAGCTTTTTTGTCCATGGAATTCTCCAGGCAAGAATACTGGAATGGGTTGCCATTTCTTTCTCCTGGGGACCTTCCTGAACCAGGAATTGAACATGGATTTCCCTCATTGCAGGCAGATTCTTACCGTCTGACCCACCATAGAAGCCCATATAATCAAATTCTAGCAGCAGTCAAAGGCTAATTTTCAGGAGCTCTTAATCCTCATTTTTTTCTAAACTCCATGACATTTTATTTCCAACATGGCCTTTTTAATATGGAGATGAATGCATATCCCTCATAACATTCTTTATTTAAAGGTTTCATATGCTAGTAAGAATACCATTCCTAACATTTACAGCATTCTGGTCAAGGCCTCACATTACCCTCTAGCTTTATTCTTTTGTTCCATCTTGCAGCTTGACCTGTGTGGGGCAGCAAGAATGTCAAAACAAATTCAATTAGGACAATGCTTTTCATTTTGTTTAGAAACTGAGCAAACCATTTTTCCACATTCTACAGTAATCTGATTCCATACAAACACCAATCAAATAGAAGACATTCTCATTAAGCCTTCATCCAGGGTTCTAAATGCATTCACACCATCCATTGGATCCAAGAGCCGTTTTTCACTGGAAAAATCTCTAATGTCAGCAACTCTTCTGAATGAAAATTACATTCTTACTGTACAAGCCCATCAATTGGCCAGCTTTCCCTTGCGCCCACTATTCTTATATGGCTTTTAACTCCTTTGCTGCTTCATCCCCAAAGGCAGGGAACAAAACTGCAAACCAGAATGTTCCTCCTCATGTATGCATCTTTAGAAAGATTCCCAGAATCACCTTTGGAATATCTAAATTGTGAATTGTGCTTTTATGCGTTCTCATGCTCTGTGTAATGTATTTTTTATAAATTTGAGTTTAAATTTGTTTATAAAACAGTCATGATCTAAGCTAAAGTTCAATTTATTCAGGCCTTGCCTCAGAATTATAGCACACCAGAACTCAGAAGGTATAGACATCAAGGAAAAGAAAAGCTGCCTTCTGTGAGTCAGTAAACTTGCTTACTGAGGAGCCTGTAGGAGAAACAAAAAAGTCAGGTGAAGTTTTCTCCTGTATAAGCCAGGTTAAGATTCAAGAGTTCATCTGTGGTTCATGTAGGGACTCTCAAGACCAAGAATACAGTGAAGAAGAAGGCTACAGAATGTTTTTGTAGGCATAGAAGTGAAGATTCCTGGAAGGTGAATGGAGATACTCTTACCTGAGTGGTAGCTGAAAGATAAAAATCTAGAAGGTCCACAAAGATAAGAGCCAAAGAAGTTTCTTTGGCTCAAAGGTCTAAGTAAGACCATACATGGAATCCCAATATGCAAAACGTTTTGCCAGGTAAAATATTTGACATTTTGTCATGCAAAATTGAAGGGAAAAAGGAAAATAATCACTATTATCTAGGGAAATAGCACTAAAACTTAGTGATCATCTGAGACAATGAATATTGAAAAAGATGAATCTCAGATCATCAGGGTTATTACCATATTTTTAACGGCCACCATTGTGAGCTATGTTTCTTATTTTTCATACTCTAATGAAGAAAAAAAGATTTTCAAGCTCAGGATAAATATAATATTTCAATAGCAATTCTAAGAGATAGAATAACTCATTGATTCATTCATCAAACTTTATTTAAGCTCTTAAAATGTGCTAGGTACTAGGCTGGGTACCAAAGATACTAAGATGAGAAGAAACAGTGTCTAGCGGGAGAGCAGATAAGTAAACATTTATAACTGAGGAAGTAAATATTATGACAAAGATTGGCAAATGCTATTACAGAAAACAGAGCAGGAATAACTAGTCCAGGCTGAGGGGCTGAAGTTCAGAGAAGACTTTCAGGCAGTAGTGATATTTGAGTTAAACCTTGAAAGTGAAAAGGAGGCAGACAGATAGCTAAGATCTATATTACCTGAGAAGCAATATGAGAAGTGCCACAGAGTAAGATGGAAATGCAAGGGTGAAACAACAAACCAGACTGAAGAGAGGGCCAGAAGTAGGGAAAGGAGGTAGAATGGCATATGCAGAAGCAAATCAGCCTTGTGGGAAGGCCTGGCAGTATAATATGAGATGCAGTATAGTATAGTGACTATGTCAGTTTCTTATTGCTGCTGTAACAAATTACCAAAAACTTGGTGGCTTAAAACAACACAACTTTATTATCTTACAGTTCTGGAAAACAGAAGTCCAAAATGGGCCTCACTAGGTTAAAATCAAAGTGTCTACAGGACTTCCCTTGCAGTCCAGTGGTTAAGAATAAGGTACTTCCACTGCAGGTAACGTGAGTTTGATCCCTAGTTGGGGAACTAAGATCCCACATGCCACTCGGCACAGCCAAGAAAAGTATCTGCAAGGCTGCATCCCTTCTGGAGGCTATAGGGAAAAACTTTATTTTCTTGCTTTTTCCAGCTTTTCCTTGGCTGGTGGCCCTTCCTCCAAATTCAGCCTTAGTAAGAGCTGCATCTCCACTGTATCAATCTGACACTGAATCTCCTGCCTCCCTCTTTCTCTTATAAGGACTACTGTGGCTGCACTGGGACTACCTGGATAATCCTCAACTCAAGGCCAACTGATTAGTAAATTTAATCCTCTCTGTAATCTTAACTCTTCCTTATCTCATAATATAACATAGTCACAGATTCCAGATGACTGAGATGTAGACATCTTTGCTAAGTCACTTCAGTCGTGTCCAACTCTGTGTGACCCCACAGACGGAAGCCCACCAGGTTCCCCCTTCCCTGGGATTCTCCAGGCAAGAACACTGGAGTGGGTTGCCATTTCCTTCTCCAATGTGTGAAAGTAAAAAGTGAAAGTGAAGTCGCTCAGTCGTGTCCATCTTTGGAAGTCGTGACATCTTTGGAAAGCTATTATTCTGCCTGACACAATGATTAAGAGTGTACATGTTGGAGTCATACTGACTGGGTTCATGTTCTAACATCTTTTAATAGTTGTGTGACCTTGAGTAAATTACTTCTCTGCACTTTAGTTTCCTCATCTATAAAAAGGGATAATAATACTATTTTGTTGTAGTGAGATATTTGTTTTCTCAGTCGTTTCAGTCATGTCTGAATCTTTTCAACTCCATGGATTGTAGACCACCAGGCTTCTCTTTCCATGGGATTTTCCCAGCAAGAGTACTGGAATGGGTTGCCATGCCCTCTTCCAGAGGATCTTCCTGACCCAGGGATTGAACCATGCATTCTTTACTGCTAAGTCACCAAAGAAGCCTGCAGTGAGGTATAAATGGATTAATATGTATGTGGTTAAAGGGTTAACAAAAGTACCTTTCTTCATGAGACTTTGACCTTTGATTAAAATTTTAATTATGTTCCCCTGAAAACCTGATAAAGATAGAATGTCAACTATGTTCCTAAGCAACATTAGGGCTAAAAATGACAACTGATTGGTTAGAACTAGAAGAATTATAAATACCTAATTTATGCCAAATCTTTGGGCTCCCTTGAGTGGTGACTTTTTTAACTTAGCACAGCCCTTATGGGAACCCTGCTTACTATGCCTATGGAAATTCTATAAGAGATACTGACTCCTTTGGGACATAAGCCTTTTAAGTCGGGGCACCTACTAGACTGGCTCAATGTGGATCTCATTTCTTTATACTTGAGCATCACCTAGAAGAATGAGGGTAAAAAATAGCTCCTGAACAGCTATAAACTGCTACAAACTAATTGAAGAAGAACGCCTGATGCTGTCTTGCTGGCAAGCTTTGGATCCTATCCTATATATACTTTGTTTTCTTTTAAATATGCTAAAATACACATACCATTTCATATTAGCCATTTTTATGTGTGCATTCCAGTGGTATTAAATGCATTTCACATTGTTGCACAGACATTACCACCATTCATCCTCATAACTCACCGCTGCTGCTGCTACTGTTCCTGCTGCTAAGTCGCTTCAGTCATGTCCAACTCTGTGCAACCCCATAGACGGCAGCCCACTAGGCTCCCCCGTCCCTGGGATTCTCCAGGCAGAACACTGCAGTGGGTTGCCATTTCCTTCTCCAATGCATGAAAGTGAAAAGTGAAAGTCAAGTTGCTCAGTCGTATCTGACTCTTAGCAACTCCATGGACTGCAGCCTATGAGGCTCCTCCGTCCACGGGATTTTCCAGGCAAGAGTACTGGAGTGGGGTGCCTTTGCTTTCTCCATAATAACTCACTACATCTTGTAAAATAACTCTATTCTTCCCTCCTCCAAGCCCCTGGAAACTGCCATGCTGCTTTGTGTCTCTATGATTATAACTACTCTAAGTACCTCATGTAAGTAGAATCAAACAGTATTTGTCTTTTGGGGACTGGCTTATTTCGTTTAGCATAATGTCCTCAAGGTTCATTCATATTATAGCATATTGGCTTCCAGGTGGCTCTAGTGGTAAAGAACCCGCCTGCCAATGCAGGAGACATAAGAGATGTGGGTTTGATCCCTGGGTCAGGAAGATCCCCTCGAAGAGGGCATGGCAACCCACTCCAGTATTCTTGCCTGGAGAATCCCATGGACAGAAGAGCCTGCAGACTACAGTCCATAGAGTCTCAAAGAGTTGGACGTGACTGAAGAGATTTAGCACATATGCAATGTCCTCAAGATTCATTCATATTATAGCATATTGTAGAATTATCTTAAGTATGAATAGCATTCCATTTTCTGTATTACCACATTTTGTTTATTCACTCATCCATCATTTTTGCTTTTTCTTTTTTTTGGCCAAGTCACGCAGCATACAGGATCTTAGTTACCCAACCAGGGGTTCAGCCTGTGCTCCCTGCAGTGGAAGCATAGTTTTAACCACGGGACTGACAGGGAAGTCCCTCTTTTGCATTTTAGCTATAGTGAATGATGCTGCTATGAATAAGGGTGACCAAATATTTCTTTGAGACTCTACTTTCAATTCTTTGGGGTATATGTCACCCAGAAGTGGAACTACTGAGTCATATGGTAATTCAATTTTTAATAATTTAAAGGAAACTCCATACTGTTTTCCATAGCAGCTGTATCATTTTACATTCCTACCAGCAGTATAAAAGTATCCCAGTTTCTCCATATCCTTGTTAACACTTGTTTTTTCTGGGTTTTTGTTTCTTAAAGTAATAGCCATCCTACTGGGTATGAGGTGCTATCTCAAGAGAGTTTTGATTTGCATTCATTTCCCTAATGATTAGTGATGCTGAGCTTTTTTTTAATGTGCTTATTAACTATTTGTATATATTCTTTGGAGAAGTGTCTATTAAGTCTTTAGCCTATTTTTGAATGAAGTTGTTTGCTCTTTTGTTGTTGAGTTTTAGGAGTTCTTTACATATTCTAGATATTAATTCCTTATCAGATATATGACATACAAATATTTTTTCCCATTCTGCGCGTAGCCTTTTTACTTTATGGATAGTATCATTTGATGTACAAAATTTTTAATTTTCATGAAATCCAATTTCTTTTAGTAACTGTGCCTTTGGTATCATATCAAAGATCACTGCCAAATACAATGCCACAGAGCTTTTGTTCTATGATTTCTTCTAGGAGTTTTATTGTTTTTTAGAGGAAAGAAAGAAAGTGAAATCACTCAGTTGTGTCCAACTCTTTGCAACCCCATGGATTGTAGCCTCCCAGGCTCCTCCATCCATGGAATTTTCCAGGCAAGAGTACTGGAGAGGGTTGCCATTTCCTTCTCCAGGGGATCTTCCTGACCCAGGGATCGAATCCGGGTCTCCCGTGTTGCAGGCAGATGCTTTACCCTCTAAGCCACCAGGGAAGCCCTTTTATTGTTTTAGGTATTACATTAAGGTCCTTGATCTATTTTTGAATCAATTTTGTATATGGTATTAGATAAGAGTCCAACTTCCTTCTTCTGCATGTGGACATCCAGTTTTCCAAGCACCAATAGCTGAAGACTGTCCTTTCCCCACTGAATGGTCTTGGCACCCCTGTCAAAAATAATTTGACCACATATATGAAGGTTTATTTCTGGGTTCTATACTCTATTCCATTGGTCTGTATGTCTGTCTGTATGCCAATACCACACTGTTTTGACTAATGTAGCTTCATAGTTAGGTTTTGAAATGTCCTATATACTTTTGAGTAGACTAATGTCAGTGAGTGAGTGAGTGAAAGTCACTCAGTTGTGTCCAACTCTTTGTGACCCCATGGACTATACAGTCCATGGAATTCTCCAGGCCAGGTTACTGGAGTGGGTAGCCTTTCCCTTCTCCAGGGGATCTTTGCAACCCAGGGATCAAACACAGGTCTCCCACATTGCAGGTGGATTCTTTACCAGCTGAGTCACAAGGGAAGCCGAGGAATACTGGAGTGGGTAGCCTATCCCTTCTCCAGCAGATCTTCCGACCCAGGAACAGAAACGGGGTCTCCTGCATTGCAGGTGGATTCTTTACCAACTGAGCTATTAGCGAAGCCCAGACTAACATGAAGTGTAGTCTATTATAGTCTTTTGTTTTTTTGCCTATTAGAGTCTTAAGTCTGAATGTTTAATTGAACCTAAGAAGATACCCCTCCCTGGTTGATGTGGCAAAGTGTTAAGCTCTTTGTTGTGACATGGTATGTGCTATGTTAGGTTTTAGCTATTATTATATATAAATTGCTTAAAATAAGGACTAGCAGAATCTTGACATTTGTTGAAAAAAATATTGCTATTAGTAGTAGTATCACCAGCACCTCCACCATCTGTTCTATAATGGTAGCCTCTACATGGGACTTTGAGCAGTTTATTATGGCTGAAATAGTTACTCGCTCAGTCATGTCTGACTCTTTGCAACCTCATGGACTGTAGCCTGCCAGGCTCCTCTGTCCATGCGGATTCTCTGGGCAAGAATACTGGAGTGGGTTGCCATGTCCCTCCTCCAGGGATCTTCCCAAGCCAGGGATCAAACCCAGGTCTCCCACATTGCGGGTGGATTCTTTACCATCTGAGCCAACAGGGAAGCCCAGAATACTGGAGTGGGTAGCCTATAGCTTCTCCAGGGGATCTTTCCGACTCAGGAATTGAACTGGGGTCTCCTGCACTGCAGGTGGATTCTTTACCAGCTGAGCTATCAGGGCTGAAGGGTAGAGTATAAAGAAGAAGATGGAAAGATGTACCCAAAGAGGTAGCAAGGGATGAGATTATAAAGGTAACAGGTAAATAGTGTTGATTCTTTTCTGAAAACAAGGAAGAATCATTAAAAGATTATTTTAAATAAGTCAATATCATGATTAAATCTACATTTTAAAATCATTCTGGAGAATGTAGAGAATGAATTGAGAGGCTGGAACAGAAGCAGAGAGATTAGTTGTTAAAAGCTATTTATAGAAGAGAAGTGATGGTGAGAACTAGGATAGTGTCAGGTAATTTTAATGGTTACCTTTTGCAGGAACACCCAAAAGCATCTCTCTCAAAATCTTCTAGGCTCCAGGTCTACATTTGCAACTGCCTGCTAAACATCTCCTGAGGAAGTCACTTAACATGTTCTAAACTGAATTCTTCATCTTTCCCCTAAAATTATGCTCCTCTGATTTTTCAGACCCTACTAAAGAAAACAGGCTGGTCACTCAGTGTTGAACTGTGGTTGGATTTTCTACAACCTGTTCTCTTCCGTGCCTCCTACATACACAGTTTACAGAATTCTCCAAAAATGGTTCTATAATCTATCTACTCATTCCCTCTATCATGCAAACAATCAAATAACACCTTCTGAACAATGTGATAAAGCTGAGCAACAAAGATGCAAAATTAGACAAAGTCCTTGAGTATATTATAATCTAAAAAGAGAGAGACATGTAAACAGATAATTATAATACATAGTAAAAAAACTCCTATGATAGAACTGAGGAAAAGCGATAGAAAAAGAGTAAAGGGAATGGCAAAAATACAAGTTGTGGGCCATTTCCTTTTTTAATTCTACAACTACTACTTCAGTTTAGGCTCGCCTTACTGCTTATCTTGATTACTATCTCCAATAGTCTCTAAACTAGTCTCTTTATTCCAAACTAACCAACACTTAAGCTCAAGTAGAAGTGGCTACGGTATGACGGAAACTACAGTTCAGTTCAGTTGCTCAGTCAAGTCCAACTCTTTGCGACCCCATGGACTGCAGCATGCCAGGCCTCCCTGTTCATCACCAACTCCAGGAGCTTACTCAAATTCATGTCCATTGGGCTGGTGATGCCATCCAACCATCTCATCCTCTGTCATCCCCTTCTCCTCCCGCCTTCAATCTTTCCCAGCATCAGGGTCTTTTCCAATGAGTCAGTTCTTCGCATCAGGTGGCCAAAGTATTGGAGTTTCAGCTTCAGCATCAGTCCTTCCAATGAATATTCAGGACCGATTTCCTTTAGGATGGACTGGTTGGATCTCCTTGCAGTCCAAGGGACTCTCAAGAGTCTTCTCCAACACCACAGTTCAAAAGCATCAATTCTTTGGCACTCAGCTTTCTTTATAGTCCAACTCTCACGTCCATACATGACTACTGGAAAAACCATAGCTTTGACTAGACGGACCTTTGTTGGCAAAGTAATATCTCTGCTTTTTTAATATGCTGTCTAGGTTGGTCATAACTTTTCTTCCAAAGAGCAAGCATCTTTTAATTTCATGGCTACAGCCACCATCTGCGGTGGTTTGGGAGTCCAAAAAAATAAAGTCTCTCACTGTTTCCACATCTATTTGCCATGAAGTGATGGGACCAGATGCCATGATCTTAGTTTTCTGAATGTTGAGTTTTAAGCCAACTTTTTCACTCTCCTCTTTCACTTTCATCAAGAGGCTCCTTAGTTCTTCTTTGCTTTCTGCCACAAGTGTGGTGTCATCTGCATATCTGAGGATATTGATATTTGTCCCGGCAATCTTGATTCCAGCTTGTGCTTCATCCAGTCCAGGATTTCTCATGATGTACTCTGCATAGAAGTTAAATAAGCAGAGTGACAATATACAGCCTTGATGTACTCCTTTCCTGATTTGGAACTGTTGTTCCATGTCCAGTTCTAACTGTTGCTTCTTGACCTGCATACTGATTTTCCAGGAGGCAGGTCAGGTGGTCTGGTATTCCCACCTGTTTAAGAATTTTTCACAGTTTGAGGTGATCCACACAGTCAAGGGCTTTGGCATAGTCAATAAAGCAGAAGTAGATGTTTTTCTGGAACTCCCTTCTCCAGTGGACCACATTTTGTCAGAACTCTCCACCATGACCCATCTGTCTTGGGTGGCCCTATATGGCATGGCTCATAGTTTCACTGAGTTATACAAGGCTGTGTTCCATGTGATCAGATTGGTTAGTTTTCTGTGATTGTGGTTTTCATTCTATTATTCTGTCTGCCCTCTGATGGAGAAGGATAAGAGGCTTATAGATGTTTCCTGATGGGAGAGACTGACTGAGGGGGAAACTGGGTCTTGTTCTGATGGGTGGGGCATGCTCAGTAAATCTTTAATCCAATTTTCTGTTGATGTGAGGGAGTGTGTTTCCTCCCTGTTATTTGACTTGAGGCCAAACTATGGTAGAGGTAATGAAGACAATGGCGACCTCCTTCAAAAGATCCCATGCCCACACTGCTGCACTCAGTGCCCCCAACCCTGTAGCAGGCCACGGCCAACCCATGCCTCCACCAGAAACTCCTGGACACTCATGGGCAAGTCTGGGTCAGTCTCTTGTGGGGTCATTGCTCCTTTCTCCTGGGTCCTGGTGCACACAGGCTCTGTTTTTCCCTCCAAGAGTCTGTTTCCCCAGTCCTGTTAAGTTCTGGCGGTTCTATGGTGGGGTTAATGGCGACCTCCTCCAAGAGGGCTTATGCCATACCCAGGACTACGGCACTCAGAGCCCCTGCCCCTGAAGCAGCCCACTGCTGACCCGCACCGCTGCAGGAGACACTCACACACAGCTCTGTCTCAGTCGCTGTGGGGTCTCTGGGTCCTGGTGCACACAAAGTTTGTTTGAGCCCTCTGAGTGTCTCTGGCGGGTATGGGGTTTGATTGTAAACACGGTTTTGCCCTTCCTACCATTTTGCTGGGGCTTCTCCTCTGCCTTGGACATGGGGGTATCTCCTCAAAGTTGCTCCAGCGCTGCGCAGCCACCACTTCAGCGCCACACAGCCACCACTCCAGCGCCTACCAGACTACAGTCCATGGGGTCACAGAAGACTTTAATTGACTAAACAACAACAGTAAGAACACTGTTAAATGTATCAATAGTAATACTATAGTGTAATCCACGGGTATCACGATACAGAGTATTTTCAAGTCTCCAAAAATTTCTCTCAGGTTGTTTTTTGTCAGGTCCCCCACCTGCCAAGAGCCAACCACTGTTTTTCACCTTAGATCGGTTTTCCTGTTCTAGAATATCATATAAATAGGGTTATGTAACATGTATCTATGTTGAGCATTGTATTTGTGAGATTTGTTATATTATTATGTGTATCAGTAGTTCATTTCTTTTTAATGCCAAGAAGTATTTGATTGAATGAATACACCACAATTTGTCCATTCTTCTTTGAATAATATTTTAGCTTTTTCAGTTTTTTTGCTATTGTGACTATAGCTGCTGTGAACATTTTTATACAAGAGTGTGTGGATGTTTTTTTGAATTTCTCTTGGATAAATACCTAGGAGTGGAATTACTGGGTCAAAGTATACAAAGATATAATTGACTATATCATTTTGAAATTCATCAGTTTGTTTATGGTTATTCCCACTAGCACTTATATGAAAGTTCCAGTTGCTCACTTCTTGGCTGACATTTTGTGATGTCAGTCTTTTTGATTTTAGCCATTCTAGTGACTGCATTGTGATATCTCATTATAGGTTTCATTTACATTTCTCTAATAAGTAATGGTGTGGAGCACTTTTTCATGTGTTCATTAATCATATCTATATCTTCCTTTGTGAAGTAGCTGTTCAAATCTTTTGACCATCTAAAAAAGTTGGGTTGTGTGGTTTTCTTAAAAAGTGTGTTTTAGGAGTCCTTTGTATATTCTGGATACAGGTCCTTTAGCAGATATTTTGGGAGATATTTTCTACTTGTCTGTGTCTTACCTGTTCATTTTCTTAGTGTCTTTTATAGAGCTGAAAACTTGACAAAGTCTGATTAATCAGTGTTTTCGTAATTACTGCTGTCTCAATAATGTTTTCTTTCTTTTTTTAATTTTTATTCATATATATATGACCGTATCACTTTGCTATACACCTGAAACAAACATAACACTATAAATAAAATATAGTACAATATAAAATAAAAATAAGTAACATATCTTTGGGGCTTTACACTGAGTTAGAGTTCCTATCAGAGGGATAATAGCACCACAGCCACACTGGATCCTCATGAAGGAGGCACACGAATGACTGGGTTACAAGAGTTACAGATATGAGAGCTGCTCATTTCCCAGAAACTACAGCTCACAGAAAACCAACAAAGGCACGAGATACAGACCATTCACTTATGAATGTGTAAAACTCAAGAAAGTCCACATCATTCCTACAACATGTCAAAAGTGCCTCAGAATTCACACAATACCAACTTTCTCATGGTTCTGGTTAAATTACATATACCAGTTTATAACAAATGGCAAAATCTGTAACTCTGTTCAAAGTTTTAAAAAATTCAGTTCAGTTCAGTTCAGTTCAGTCGCTCAGTCGTGTGTCCGACTCTCCGTGACCCCATGAATCACAGCACGCCAGGCCTCCCTGTCCATCATCAACTCCCGGAGTTCACTCAAACTCATGTCCACAGAGTCAGTGATGCCATCCAGCCATCTCATTCTCTGTCGTCCCCTTCTCCTCCCGCCCCCAACCTTTCCTAGCATCAGACTCTTTTCCAGTGAGTCAACTCGTCGCATGAGGTGGCCAAAGTATTGCAGTTTCAGCTTTAGCATCAGTCCTTCCGATGAACACCCAGGATTGATCTCCTTTAGAATGGACTGGTTGGATCTCCTTGCAGTACAAGGGACTCTCAAGAGTCTTCTCCAACACCACGGTTCAAAAGCATCCATTCTTCGGCGATCAGCTTTCTTCACAGTCCAACTCTCACATCCATACTTAAGAATAATTTCTTGTATTTCTATGCCACCATTATAGTTCTGGTTTCTCATTTCTTAATGAGTAAATTCAGCATGCAGGTTCTATCCCAGGCTACAGTTTTTCTGACAGCCTCATCTATATCATCAGTCAGATTTATTTCTAAATATTTGAAATTTTATGCTGTTGTACATTGTATTTTACCACTGCATTTTATAACTGCTGGTCTATCAAATTATAACTGATTACTTTGTATTAAACTGCTATCCAATAACTTTGCTAAATTCACTAATTTGAATAATGGATCTATAGATTCTTTCGGATTTTCTACCTCAACATTCATATCCTCTACAAATAATGGGAGCTTTTTGTTTTTGTTTCTAATCATTATACCTTTTCTTCTCTCTCTTCCTTTCTATACTGGTTTGCACCTCCAGCAAAAAGTCAAATAAAAATGGTGATAAGTAGCATTTCTTTCTTGTTCAGTTATCTTGGAAGAATAAATATTACCACCAACAACAAACTTTCAGCATTCAGTTTGATGTTTAATGTAAGTTTTTATTGATAATCTTTATCAGATTAAGGAAGTTTCCATGTCTTCCTATTTGCTAATAGTTTTTATCATGATAACAGATTGAATTTTATCATTCAGTTCAGGGGATTCTTGTAGCTCAGAGAGTAAAGTGTCTGCCTACATTGCGGGAGACCCGGGTTCAATCCCTGGGTTAGGAAGACCCCCTGGAGAAGGAAATGGCAACCCATTCCAGTATTCTTGCCTGGAAAATCCCATAGACTTAAGAGCCTGGTAGGCTACAGTCCATAGCGTCGCAAAGAGTTGGACACGACTGAGCGACTTCACTTCACTTCACTTCACTTCACTTCACTTCAGTTCAGTCGCTCAGTCGTGTCCGACTCTTTGCAACTCCATGAATCACAGCACCCCAGGCCTCCCTGTCCATCACCAACTCCTGGAGTTCACTCAAACTCACCTCCATCAAGTCGGTGATGCCATCCAGCCATCTCATTCTGTCGTCCCCTTCTCCTCCTGCCCCCAATCCCTCCCAGCATCAGAGTCTTTTCCAGTGAGTCAACTCGTCGCATGAGGTGGCCAAAGTGTTGGAGCTTCAGCTTCAGCATCAACCTTCCAATGAACTCCCAGGACTGATCTCCTTTAGAATGGACTGACTGGATCTCCTTGCAGTACAAGGGACTCTCAAGAGTCTTCTCCAACACCACAGTTCAAAAGCATCAATTCTTCGGCGATCAGCTTTCTTCACAGTCCAACTCTCACATCCATACATGCCCACGGGAAAAACCATAGCCTTGACTAGATGGACCTTGGCTGGCAAAGTAATGTCTCTGCTTTTTACTATGCTATCTAGGTTGGTCATAACTTTCCTAACAAGGAGTAAGTGTCTTTTAATTTCATGGCTGCAGTCAGCATCCGCAGTGATTTTGGAGCCCAAAAAATAAAGTCTGACACTGTTTCCAGTGTTTCCCCATCTATTTCCCATGAAGTGATGGAACCAGATGCCATGATCTTAGTTTTCTGAATGTTGAGCTTCAAGCCAACTTTTTCTCTCTCCTCTTTCACTTTCATCAAGAGGCTTTTTAGTTCCTCTTCACTTTCTGCCATAAGGGTGGTGTCATCTGCATATCTGAGGTTATTGATATTTCTCCCGGAGGTTTTATCTGGACAGTTGGTTTTCTGTGTTGCAGAAATTATGTAACTAATTTTAAAGTTGTCCTAATAAAATCTTTATTTAAACTATTCCTCCAGGTGTTGATATATGTAGATACATAAAGTGAGCTGAAGATACCTACGGTGATTTCTGTGGTTGAGGTTTCAGTGTCTGGGGTTTTGCTCCTTCTAGGATGTTGCTCCAACACAGCTTATTTTTAACCAGATGTAATGTGTATTCCATATTACACTTTATTTATACCTTATTGTAATCCAGTAACAAATAGCTGTGAAACAAATAGCTGTGAAAAGAAGAGATGCAAAAAGCAAAGAAGAAAAGGAAAGATATTCCCATTTGAATGCAGAGTTCCAAAGAATACCAAGGAGAGATAAGAAAGCCTTCATCAGTGATCAATGCAAAGAAATAGAGGAAAAAAACAGAATGGGAAAGACTAGAGAACTCTTCAAGAAAATTAGAGATACCAAGGGAACATTTCATGCAAAGATGACCTTGATAAAGGACAGAAATGGTATGGACCTAACAGAAGCAGAAGATACTAAGAAGAGGTAGCAAGAATACACAGAAGAACTATATAAAAAGGATCTTCATGACCCAGATAACCACGATGGTGTGATCACTCACACTCACCTAGAGCCAGACATCCTGGACTGTGAAGTTAAGTGAGCCTTAGGAAGTATCACTATGAACAAAGCTAGTGGAGGTGATGGAATTCCAGTTGAGCTATTTCAAATCCTGAAAGATGATGCTGTGAAAGTGCTGCACTCAATAGGCCAGTAAATTTGGAAAAGTCAGCAGTGGCTGCTGGACTGGAAAAGGTCAGTTTTCATTCCAATCCCAAAAAAGGCAATGCCAAAGAATATTCAAACCACCACACAATTGCACTCATCTCACATGCTAGCCAAGTAATGCTCAAAATTCTCCAAGCCAGGCTTCAATAGCACGTGAACCGTGAACTTCCAGATGTTCAAACTGGATTTAGAAAAGGTAGAAGAACCAGAGATCAAACTGCAAACATCTGTTGGATTATTGAAGAAGCAAGAGAGTTCCAGAAAAACATCTACTTCTGCTTTATTGTCTAAGCCAAAGCCTTTGACTGTGTGGATCACCTCAAACTGTGAAAAATTCTTAAACAGATGGGAATACCAGACCACTGACCTGCCTCCTGAAAAATCTGTATGCAGGTCAAGAAGCAACAGTTAGAACTGGACATGGAACAACAGACTGGTTCCAAATCGGGAAAGGAGTACATCAAGGCTGTATATTGTCACTCTGCTTATTTAACTTCTGTGCAGAGTACATCGTGAGAAATGCTGGACTGGATGAAGCACAAGCTGGAATCAAGATTGCCAGGACAAATATCAATAACCTCAGATATGGAGTACGAAATGAAGCAGGACAAAGGCTAATAGAGTTTTGCCAAGAGAACGCACTGGTCATAGCAAACACCCTCTTCCAACAACACAAGAGAAGACTCTACACATGGACATCACCAGATGGTCAACACCGAAATCAGATTGATTATATTCTTTGCAGCCAAAGATGGAGAAGCTCTATACAGTTAGCAAAAACAAAACCAGGAGCTGACTGTGGCTCAGATCATGAACTCCTTATTGCCAAATTCAGACTTAAATTGAAGAAAGTAAGGAAAACCACTAGACCATTCAGATATGACCTAAATCAAATCCCTTATGCTTACACAGTGGAAGTAAGAAATAGATTTAAGGGTCCAGATCTGATAGATAGAGTGCCTGATGAACTCTGGACGGAGGTTCGTGACATTGTACAGGAGACAGGGACCAAGACCATCCCCATGGAAAAGAAATGCAAAAAAGCAAAATGGCTGTCTGAGGAGGCCTTACAAATAGCTGTGAAAAGAAGAGAAGCGAAAAGCAAAGGAGAAAAGGAGAGATATAAGCATCTGAATGCAGAGTTCCAAAGAATAGCAAGGAGAGATAAGAAAGACTTCCTCAGTGATCAATGCAAAGAAATAGAGGAAAACAACAGAATAGGAAAAACAAGAGAGCTCTTCAAGAAAATTAGAGATTCCAAGGGAACATTTCATGCAAAGATGGGCTCGATAAAGGACAGAAATGGTATGGACCTAACAGAAGCAGAAGATATTAAGAAGAGGTGGCAAGAATACACAGAAGAACTGTACAAAAAAGAGCTTCACGATGAAGATAATCATGATGGCATGATCACTCACCTGGAGCCAGACATCTTGGAATGTGAAGTCAAGTGGGCCTTAGAGAGCATCACTAGAAACAAAGCTAGTGGAGGTGATGGAATTCCAATTGAGCTATTTCAAATTCTGAAAAATGATGCTGTGAAAGTGCTGCACTCAATATGCCAGCAGATTTGGAAAACTCAGCAGTGGCCACAGGACTTGAAAAGGTCAGTCTTCATTCCAATCCCAAAGAAAGGGAATGCCAAAGAATGCTCAAACTACCGCACAATTGCACTCATCTCACACTCTAGTAAAGTCATGCTCAAAATTCTCCAAGCCAGGCTTCAGGAGTATGTGAACCGTGAACTCCCAGATGTTCAAGCAGGTTTTAGAAAAGGCAGAGGCACCAGAGATCAAATTGCCAACATCTGCTGGATCATGGAGAAAGCAAGAGAGGTCCAGAAAAACATCTATTTCTGCTTCATTGAGTATTCCAAAGCCTTTGACTGTGTGGATCATAATAAACTGTGGAACATTCTGAAACAGATGGGAATACCAGACCACCTGACCTGCCTCTTGAGAAACCTATATGCAGGTCAGGAAGCAACAGTAAGAACTGGACATGGAACAACGGACTGGTTCCAAATAGGAAAAGGAGTACGTCAAGATTGTATATTGTCACCCTGCTTATTTAACTTCTATGCAGAGTACATCATGAGGAACGCTGGGCTGGAAGAAGCACAAGCTGGAATCAAGATTGCCGGGAGAAATATCAATAACCTCAGATATGCAGATGACACTACCCTTATGGCAGAAAGTGAAGAGGAACTCAAAAGCCTCTTGATGAAAGTGAAAGAGGAGAGTGAAAAGTTTGACTTGAAGCTCAACATTCAGAAAACGAACATCATGGCATCTGGTCCCATCACTTCATGGGAAATAGATGGGGAAACACTGGAAACAGTGTCAGACTTTATTTTTTGGGGCTCCAAAATCACTGTGGATGCTGATTGCAGCCAGGAAATTAAAAGATGCTTACTCCTTGGAAGCAAAGTTATGACCAACCTAGACAGCATATTAAAAAGCACAGACATTACTTTGCCAACAAAGGTCTGTCTAGTCAAGGCTATGGTTTTTCCCGTGGTCATGTATGGATGTGAGAGTTGGACTGTGAAGAAAGCTGAGCGCCGAAGAATTGATGTTTTTGAATTGTGGTGCTGGAGAAGACTCTTGAGAGTCCCTTGGACTGCAAGGAGATCCAACCAGTCCATTCTAAAGGAGATCAATCCTGGGTGTTCATCGGAAGGACTGATGCTAAAGCTGAAACTCCAATACTTTGGCCACCTCATGCAAAGAGTTGACTCACTGGAAAAGAGTCTGATGCTAGGAAGAATTGGGGGTGGGAGGAGACGGGGACGACAGAGAATGAGATGGCTAGATGGCATCACCGACTCGATGGACATGAGTTTGAGTGAACTCCAGGAGTTGGTGATGGACAGGGAGGCCTGGCGTGCTGTGATTCATGGGGTCGCAAAGAGTTGGACATGACTGAGCGACTGAACTGAACTAATGCAGATGACACCACATTTGTGGCAGAAAGCGAAGAAGAACTAAGGAGCCTCTTGATGAAAGTGAAAGAGGAGAGTGAAAAAGTTGGCTTAATACTCAACTTTTAGAAAACTAAGATCATGGTATCTGGTCCCATCACTTCATGGAAAATAGATGAGCAAACAGTGGAAACAGTGGCTGACTCTATTTTTCTGTGCTCCAAAATCACAGCAGATGGTGACTGCAGCCATGAAATTAAAAGATGCCTGGTCCTTGGAAAAAAAGTTATGACCAACCTAGACAGCATATTAAAAAACAGAGACATTACTATGCCAACAAAGGTCCATCTAGTCAAAGCTATGGTTTTTCCAGTAGTCATGCATGGATGTGAGAGTTGGACTATAAAGAAAGCTGAGCGCCGAAGATTGATGCTTTTGAACTGTGGTGTTGGAAAAGACTCTTGAGAGTCCCTTGGACTGCAAGGAGATCCAACCGGTCGATCCTAAAGGAAATATGTCCCGAATATTCATTGGAAGGACTGATGCTGAAGCTGAAACTCCAATACTTTGGCCACCTGAAGTGAAGAACTGACTTACTGGAAAAGAACCTGATGTTGGGTAAGATTGAAGCGGGAGGAGAAGGGGATGACAGAGGATGAGCTGGTTGGATGGTATCACCAGCTCAATGGACATGAGTTTGAGTAAGCTCCTGGAGTTGGTGATGGACAAGGAGGCCTGGCATGCTGCAGTCCATGGGGTTGCAAAGAGTCGGACATGACTGAGCAACTGAAGTGAACTGAACTGGACTATAGCCCACCAAATTCCTCTGTCCATGGGATTTCCTAGGCAAGAATACTAGAGTGGGTTGTTAAAATTGTCACTACTAACAGAGGATACTAACATTAAGAGAGTCCTATTTTTTCTTTCCTCCACTGAGTACCATGCTGTTTTGATTACTCTAGCTTTGTAGTATAATTTAAAGTCAGGGTGTGATCAGAAATGGACATGTTAATTTAGCCTTATCCTTGGTGTTCTCATCCATAAGACAGAGATAAGAACTACCTCAGAGTGTTACTGTAGGATTAAATAACAAAAATATACAATGCAAGTATTTAGAGACTACAACACACCTGTCTTTGAGATTACAACACAATTGTCTTCAAAAAATGCTAGTTAATAAAGTTTCTTTTTAATAGCTTTACTGAGGGATAACTGATCTATAACAAAATGGTCATATTTAGGTTCCAATTTATGTTTCTCCTTGCCTCTCCTTGGACTACAAGTAAACACTGATCTGTTTTCTGTCACTACAGATTAGCTTGTATTTTCCAGAATTTTACATAAATGGAGCTACTATGACATGCACCCTTTTTTGTCTGGTTTATTTTTTCAGCATACTTAGAGATTCATCCAAGTCTGTATCAACAGCAAGGTTCATTTCTTTAATTGTTGACTAGTATTCCATTGTATAGAAAGACCACTTTCACTTATCCATTTATCTGCTGATAGACATTTGGGTTATTCCTAGTCTTTGGTTATTACAAATAAAACTACTCTGAATGTTTGTGTGGCAGTTTTTGAATGGATATATACTTTCATTTCTCAGGTTACACCTAGAAGAAAAATTATTACACTATATGGCAGGTATCTGTTTAACTTTTTTTTTTTAAATAGACTTTAATTTTTAGTGCAAAACTGAGCAGAAAGTAGATATTTCTCATATACACCCTACCTCACATATGTAAGCTTCCCCTATTAAAATCCTGTACCAAAATGGTAATTTGTTACAGTTGATGAGCCTACACTGATGTTATGCCTAAAGTCCACAGTTCATATTAGAGTTCACTCTTTTTGACAAATGTGTAATGACATGTATCCACATTATAATATTATACTATAGTTCAGTAAACTTATTTTCAGAGTAGTTTCATTCCCTGAAAATCCTCTGTGTTCTGCCTATTCATCCTACCTTCCCCTCTAATGCCTGATCATTTTATTGTCTTCATAGATTTGTCTCTTCCACAATGTCACATACCTGGAATTATATACTATGTTTCCTTTTCATGTTGGGTTATGTCACTTAAAATATGCATTCAATATTTTGCAAATATTTTCTCCCAGTTTGTGGTCATTTTCTCTTTCTTTGACAGTGTTTTTCACAAAGTAGATGTTTTTCATTTCACTGAAGTACAGCTTATCAATTCTTTTCTTCATGAATTGTGCTTTTGGTTTTCTATCTAAAAAGTCATCACCATACCTGAGGTCCCTTTGGTTTTCTACCATATTATCTTCTAGGAGTTTTATAGTTTTCTATTTTACACTGAGGTCCATGATCCATTTTGGGTTAATTTTTATAAGGGGTATAATATCTATGTTGATTTTTTTTGCATATGGATGTCCAGTTGTTCCAGCACCATTTGTTGAAAAGACTATTTCTGCCACAGACTATTTTTGTACCACTCTATTGTTTTTGCTTCTTTGTCAAAGATCACTTGACTATATCTGTGTGGGTCTATTTCTAGGCTCTCTGTGCTATTCCACTGATCTGTCTATTCTTTCACCAGTACCACACTGTCCTAACATTGTAGCTTTATAATAATGGTCATAGTTGAGTAGTGCCTTGCTTCCAACTTTGTTCTTTTTCATTCTTGTGTTGGTTGTTCTAAACCTTTTGCTTTTCCATATAAACTTTAGAAATAGTTCATCAATGTTCAGAAAATACCTTATGAAATTTTGATTAGGACTGTGTTGAATCTTAGATAAAGCTGCAAAGAACTAACATCTTGACAATATTGATTCTTCCCATCCATGAACATGGAATATCTCTCCATTAATTTAGTTCTATTTTGATTTCTTTCCTTAGAATTTTACAGTTGTCCTCATATTAATCTTCTATGAATTGTTATATCTAAGTATTTAATCTTTTTTGAGTGCTACTAGGAATGGTATTTTGTTTTTACTTTCAAATTCCAGTTGTTCATTTCTAGTATATAGGATAATGATTAAGTATTAACCTTGTACCATTCAATCTTGCTGCAACCACTTGTTAGTTACAGGTTTTTTTTTAATTGATTCTTTCAGATGTTCTAAGAGGATGATCATGTTATCTGTGAACAAAGATAGTTTTACTTCTCCTTCACAACCTGTATACATTTCCCCCCTCTATTCTTGCCTTATTACATTAGCTAGGACTCCCAGCATAATTTTGGAAGTTATTTAACGTTAAAAAAAAAACCTGTGGAACTGTTCTCCAAAGTGGTTGTATTTTATATTCTCACCAGCAAAATATAAGAGTCCCATGTTCTTGCCAACAATTGGTATAGTCAGGCTTTCTAATTTCAGTCATTCTAATAGGTATGCAGTGGCATATCATTGGATTTTAATTTTCATTTCTCAGTGTATAAAGTTGAGTATCTTTTGATGTGCATATTTGCAATCCATATATCTTCAGTGGTGAAGGATCTACTCAAAATTATGCCACTTTCATAATTGGGTAGCTTGTTTTTTCATTAGAAAGTTTGAGTGTTCTATTATCTAGATACAAGTCCTTGATTAGACATGCACTTTGCAAATATTTTCTCCCAGTATGTGGTTTGTTTTCATTCTCTTTATCACATTTTTCAAAGTGTACAAGTTTCTAATTTTGATAAAGTCTAATTTATCACTATATTCTCTCATAGATCATGATTCTGTTGTTGTATTTAAGAAATCTTTGCCTAACTCAAGGTCAAAAGAACTTTTCCTGAGAGGGACATCAGCATCATGGTAGCATAAGATGTTGTTCCTTTTTGCTCCTGCTTTTAGCAACTAAAAATCAGCATCCATCCAAAAATGAAGGTACCTCTGAGAGTTGTGGGGCTTCCCTAGTAGCTCAGACAGTAAAGAATCTGCCTGTAATGTGGGAGGCCTGGGTTCAATCCCTGGGTTGGGAAGATCTCCTGGAGGAGGGCATGGCAACCCACTCCAATATTCTTGCCTGGAGAATTCCATGGACAGAGGAGCCTGGCAAGCCACAGTCCATGGGGTCGCAAAGAGGCAGACACGACTGAGTGACTAAGCACACAGCATTGGGAGTTGTGAGATCTCCAACACTATACACCAAGGAACTTGGAAGCAGTCTCTTGTAACTGTGCATCAGCTAATAGAGAGGACTCAATAAGGGCTGGGAAACAGCAAGAACCAGCAAACTAGTCCCAACCTCTCTTAGCTATAGTTGGGGAAAACTCAAAAGAGTGTTAATGCGGAAGTCACTACCATATAAGAGAGTATTTGTAGAGTCCAGCCTTCTTGAGGGGAAATTTTTAGCACTCCACTGGAGCAAAAACAAAACAAAGCAAAACAAAAAATAAACTAGATGTAACAGAAAGAGTAACTAGAACTTTGCCAGTGCTATCCCTCTCTCAAGGTGATAAGGTGGGGGAAGATGAGTGCTTGGTTACTCCAGCTGTGCAGACACTGCTGGAGAAATCTGTTTCTCTTCATTATTACCCAGAGTATTGAGGTCAGATTTCCATGTCTGGGGGTAGGGAAAAGACTATGAAAGAGGTGATAAGAATATTAAAGGGAATTAAAGAGATATGGTTCCTGCTATTTGCATTTAACCCACCCATGAGCTACTAGGAGAACTTTACCTAATGATCTCTGCATCTGATCCACAGGCACCCTAACATCCCAAGTGCTACACCCACACCACCCACCCCTGAAGGCAGCTCCTTCTGCACACTCCCAAATATGAGAGTGAGAGTGAGAATGAGTGGAATGCACTCAGATAATCAGACCAGGGTCTGTAGGTAAGAGAAACTACATATTTAAGCCATATCACCACCTTCTGGAAAATAAAAGAGGTTTCCAGCAATTGGCCTTGTGAGGTGTGAAAATTAAAGAAAGCAAAAAAAACTTTAAGAATTCTGCCACAAGGATGAGCAAGAAATGGGAAGCAGGTGCATCCATTCAAGATTGGAGAAAACCCCACATATAACAGGACCAACAAACAGTATATCCTACCTGAAGGCAACTAGTAAATATTTGAGGTGTCTGCTACTCCAAATGCAAAAGCAGCAACACAAAAGTCCAAGGAACATGAAGACTAAAGCAAACATGTTATCACCAAATGACAATAATCTTTCATAACTGAATACAGAGATACAGAATTTTTCAGTCTCACAAAAAATTCAAAATAGCTATTTTATGGAAGCTCAATTAGCTACAAGAAAAACACAGAAAGATAATTCAATGAAGTCAGGAAAAATAATACCTAAACAAAATGAGAAACTTAACAAAGAGAAAGAAATCATAAAAGAGAAACAAACAAATTCTGGAGCTGAAGAATTCAATGAAGGAAATGAAAAAAAATGCAATAGAGAGCATCTACAGCAGAACAGACCAAACAGAAGATAGAATAAGTTATCTAGAGGATAGTCAGAAGAGAATACTGGAAAAAAAGAGGAAAGAAAGCCTATGTGATCTTTATGACACTAACATTGTTCAATTATTAGAATAACTGAACTATCAAAATGAAAAATGTGGGCAGAATATTTAAGAAATAATTGCTGAGAAATTTCAAAATTTGTGGAGAAAACTGGACAACTAGGTTCACAAGGCTAATAGATAGATCCTCATTATCTCATGCAATGCAAAGCAACCTTCTCCAAGATATGTTATAATAAAACCGTCAAAAGACAAAACCAAAAATAGAATCCTAAAAACAGTAAGGGTAAAAAAGATGGTAACATTCAAAGGAATTCCCGTTAGGACATCAAATGATTTCTCAGCAGAGACGCTACAGGCTCAGAGAAAATGAAATGATACATTCAGAATAATTGAAAGAAAAAAACTGCCAGCCAAGAATACGTTATCCAGCAAAGTTATCATTCAGATACAAAGGAGAAATAAAAGACTTCCTAAGACAAAGTCCCTTGTACTGCAAGGAGATCAATCCTGGGTGTTCACTGGAAGGACTGATGCTAAAGCTGAAACTGCAATACTTTGGCCACCTCATGCGACGAGTTGACTCACTGGAAAAGACTCTGATGCTGGGAGGGCCTGGGGGCGGGAGGAGACAGGGACGACAGAGAATGAGATGGCTGGATGGCATCACCGACTCTGTGGACATGAGTTTGAGTGAACTCCGGGAGTTGGTGATGGACAGGGAGGCCTGGCATGCTGTGATTCATGGGGTCGCAGAGAGTCGGACACAACTGAGCGACTGAACTGAACTGAAGACAAACAAAAGCTGAGGGACTTCATCAACAACAGACTTGAAGTTCAGCCGAATGTTGTGTTCAGTAATATCGTGGCTCAGTGGTTCAGAATCTGCCTGCCAATGCAGGGGACATGAGTTCAATCCCTGATCCAGGAAGATTTCACATGCTGCAGAGCAACTAAGCCTGTGCACCACAACTACTGAGCCTGTGCTTTAGAGCCCAGGAACCACAACTACTGAACCCATGTGCCACAACTACTGAAGTCTGTGCACACTAGAGTCCATGCTCCACAAAAAGAGAAGCCACTGCAATGAGAAACCTGCACACCACAACTAGAGTAGCCCCTACTTGCCACAACTAGAGAAAATCCTGCACAGCAATGAAGACCCAGCCAAAAATAAATAATTTTTTTTAAAAGACTTAAATAAATGGAGAGAAATTCCATGTTCACAGTTTGGAAGACTCAGTATCATAAAGATTTTAATTCCTCCCAAAGGCAATTAATGTAATTACTATCAAAATCCCAGCAAGATTTTTTATGGATAAAGACAAGATTGTTCTAAACTTTTAATGTAAAGGGAAAGGAACTAGAATAGCTAAAACAAATTTTTAAAAGAAGAATTAAATAGAAACAATCTACCCTATTTTAAGACTTTATAAAACTATAATAAATCAAGACTGTGTGGTATTAGAGAGATAAATACATAGCTCAACAGAACAGTATAGAGAACCCAGAAACAGACTCACAGAAATATTACCAACTGATATTTATTTGTTTGTTTTAAAATTTACAATTTACATTAAGGTTCACTCTTTGAGATGTATAGGTCTGTCAGTTTGACAAATGCGTAATGTCATGTACCTATCATCACAGTATCATAAAGAGTAGTTTCACTGCCCTAAATATACCCTGTGCTTCAGTAATTTACCCTTTCCTTTCTAATCACCACCACTCCCAAACCCCTGACAACCACTGGTTGTTGTTGTTTTTTAGTGTCTCTATAGATTTGCCTTTCCAGAATGTCATGTATTTGGAATCATACGGTTTACAGACTTTTCAGACTGGCCTTTTCACTTAACAATAAGCATTTAAGGTTTCTCCAAGTCTTTTCACAGCTTGATAGCTCATTTCATTTTTCTGCTGAATAATAATCCAATGTATGAATGTACCACAGTTTATTTATCCACTGACCTTCTGAAGGACATGTTGGTCACTTCTAAATTTTGACAAATATGAAAAAAAAACTGCTATGAGCATTCCTGTACTAGTTTTTGTTGTTGTTCAGTCACCCAGTCGTGTCTGAGTCTTTGCAACCCCATGGACTGTAGCATGTTAGACCTCTCTGTCCCTCACCATCTCCCGAAGTTTGCCAAGTTCATGTCCACTACATTGATGATGCCATCCAGCCATCTCTTCCGCTGAAGGCTTCTTCTCCTTCTGCCCTCAATCTTTCCCAGCATCAGGGACTTTTCCAATGAGTCAGCTGTTCACATCAGATGACCAAAATATTGGAGTTTCAGCTTCAGTATCAGTCCTTCCAATGAATATTCAGTGTTGATTTCCCTTAAAATTGGCTGGTTTGATCTCCTTGCTGTCCAAGAGACTCTAAGTAGTCTTCAGCACCACAGTTCAAAGGCATCAGTTCTTTGGCGTTCTGCCTTCTTTACAGCCCAGCTCTCACAACTGTACGTGACCACTGGGAAGACCATGGCCAATTATATTGACCTTTGTTGGCAAAGTAATGTCTCTGCTTTTCTACACCCTGTATAGGTTTGTCATAGATTTCCTGCCAAGAAGCAAATGTCTTCTGATTTCATGGCTACTGTCACCATTTGCAGTCACCATCTGCAGTACTAGTTTTATGTGGAATAAGTTTTTGATTCATTTGAGTAAACACCTAGGAAAACAATTGCTGGATTGTATGGTAAAACTATGTTTTGCTTTGTAAAATATTTTCCAAAGTTGTTGGAAGCGCAAATCCTAAGGTCAATGAATGAGAGTTCCTGTTGCTCCACATGATAGTCAGCATTTGGTGTTGTCAGTGTTGTTAGTTGCTCAGTCGTGTCTGATTCTTTGCAACTCCATGTCTGGGCTCCTCTATCCATGGGATTCTCAAGGTAAGAATACTGGAGTGGGTTGCCATTTCCTTCTCCAGGGGATCTTCCCAACCCTGGGATCAAACCTGGGTCTCCTGCATTGCAGGCAGATTCTTTACCATCTGACCCACCAGGGACGGCCTGTTCTAATATGTATGTAGTAGTAACCTGTTGTTTTAATTTATAATTCCCTTTAGAACTAACACCCAAAAAAGATGTCCTTTTCATTATAGGGGACTGGAATGCAAAAGTAGGAAGTCAAGAAACACCTGGAGTAACAGGCAAATTTGGCCTTGGAGCACAGAATGAAGCAGGGCAAAGGCTAATAGAGTTTTGTCAAGAGAATGCACTGGTCATAGCAAACACCCTCTTCCAACAACACAAGAGAAGACTCTACACATGGACATCACCAGATGGTCAACACCGAAATCAGATTGATTATATTCTTTGCAACCAAAGATGGAGAAGCTGTATACAGTTAGCGAAAACAAGACCAGGAGCTGACTGTGGCTCAGATCATGAACTCCTTATTGCCAAATTCAGACTTAAATTGAAGAAAGTAGGGAAAACCACTAGACCATTCAGATATGACCTCAATCAAATCCCTTATGATTATACAGTGGAAGTGAGAAATAGATTTAAGGGACTAGATCTGATTGATAGAGTGCCTGATGAACTCTGGACGGAGGTTCGTGACATTGTACAGGAGACAGGGACCAAGACCATCCCCATGGAAAAGAAATGCAAAAGAGCGAAATGGCTGTCTGAGGAGGCCTTACAAATAGCTGTGAAAAGAAGAGAGGCGAAAAGCAAAGGAGAAAAGGAAAGATATAAGCATTTGAATGCAGAGTTCCAAAGAATAGCAAGGAGAGATAAGAAAGACTTCCTCAGTGATCAATGCAAAGAAATAGAGGAAAACAACAGAATAGGAAAAACAAGAGACCTCTTCAAGAAAATTAGAGATTCCAAGGGAACATTTCATGCAAAGATGGGCTCGATAAAGGACAGAAATGGTATGGACCTAACAGAAGCAGAAGATATTAAGAAGAGGTGGCAAGAATACACAGAAGAACTGTACAAAAAAGAGCTTCACGACCAAGATAGTCACGATAACGTGAGCACTGACCTAGAGCCAGACATCTTGGAATGTGAAGTCAAGTGGGCCTTAGAAAGCATCACTACAAACAAAGCTAGTGGAGGTGATGGAATTCCAGGTGAGCTATTTCAAGTCTTGAAAGATGATGCTGTGAAAGTGCTGCACTCAATATGCCAGCAGATTTGGAAAACTCAGCAGTGGCCACAGGACTGGAAGAGGTCAGTCTTCATTCCAATCCCAAAGAAAGGCAATGCCAAAGAATGCTCAAACTACCACACAATTGCACTCATCTCACACGCTAGTAAAGTCATGCTCAAAATTCTCCAAGCCAGGCTTCAGCAGTATGTAAACCATGAACTCCCAGATGTTCAAGCAGGTTTTAGAAAAGGCAGAGGCACCAGAGATCAAATTGCCAACATCCGCTGGATCATGGAGAAAGCAAGAGAGGTCCAGAAAAACATCTATTTCTGCTTCATTGAGTATGCCAAAGCCTTTGACTGTGTGGATCACAATAAATTGTGGACAATTCTGAAAGAAATGGGAATCTCAGACCACCTGACCTGCCTCTTGAGAAACCTGTATGCAGGTCAGGAAGCAACAGTTAGAACTGGACATGGAACAACAGACTGGTTCCAAATAGGAAAAGGTGTACGTCAAGGTTGTATATTGTCACCTTGCTTATTTAACTTATATGCAGAGTACATCATGAGGAACGCTGGGCTGGAAGAAGCACAAGCTGGAATCAAGATTGCTGGGAGAAATATCAATAACCTCAGATATGCAGATGACACTACCCTTATGGCAGAAAGTGAAGAGGAACTCAAAAGCCTCTTGATGAAAGTGAAAGAGGAGAGTGAAAAGGCTGGCTTGAAGCACAACATTCAGAAAACAAAGATCATGGCATCTGGTCCCATCACTTCATGGGAAATAGATGGAAAAACAGTGGAAACAGTGTCAGACTTTATTTTTTTGGGCTCCAAAATCACTGCAGATGCTGATTGCAGCCATGGAATTAAAAGACGCTTGCTCCTTGGAAGGAAAGTTATGACTAACCTTGATAGTATATTAAAAAGTAGAGACATTACTTTGCCAACCAAGGTCCGTCTAGTCAAGGCAATGGTTTTTCCCGTGGTCATGTATGGATGTGAGAGTTGGACTGTGAAGAAAGCTGATCGCCGAAGAATCGATGTTTTTGAACTGTGGTGTTGGAGAAGACTCTTGAGAGTCCCTTGTACTGCAAGGAGATCCAACCAGTCCATTCTAAAGGAGATCAACCCTGGGTGTTCATCGGAAGGACTGATGCTAAAGCTGAAACTGCAATACTTTGGCCACCTCATGCGACGAGTTGACTCACTGGAAAAGACTCTGATGCTGGGAAAGGTTGGGGGCGGGAGGAGAAGGGGACGACAGAGAATGAGATGGCTGGATGGCATCACCGACTCTGTGGACATGAGTTTGAGTGAACTCCAGGAGTTGGTGATGGACAGGGAGGCCTGGCATGCTGTGATTCATGGGGTCGCGGAGAGTCGGACACGACTGAGCGACTGAACTGAACTGAACTGAATGACATATGATGTTGAGCATCTTTTCGTATGCTTATTTACCATCTGTATATCTTCTTTGATGAGATGTCTGTTCAGATCTTTTGCCCATTTTTAAATTGGGTTGTCTGGATTTTTATTGCTGACGTTTAAGAATTCATTGTGGTTTTTGGATAACTGATGAAATGAAAATTGCTCAGTTGAGTTCAGCTCTTTGCGATCCCATGGACTATACAGCCCATGGAATTCTCCAGACCAGAATACTGGAGTGGATAGAATTTCCCTTCTCCAGGGGATCTTCCCAACCCAGAGATCGAACCCAGGTCTCTCTCATTGCAGGCAGATTCTTTAAAGAATTCTTTAAATTTAAATTCTATAGATTCTTTAAATTTAAATTTTTATAGAATTGATTATAATTAATAATATAATAAATTATTTAAAGATTCTTTATAAAGAATCTGCCTGCAATATGGGAGACCTGGGTTTGATCCCTTGGTTTCTTGAGAAGATCCCCTGGAGAAGAGAAAGGCTATCCACTCCAGTATTCTGGCCTGGAGAATTTCATAGACTGTATAGTCCATGAGGTCGCAAAGAGCTGGAAATGACTGAGCAACTTTCACTTCACATTTTTTTATAATTGTCTGTTATCAGGTATATCATTTGCAAATATTTTCTCCAAGTCTGTAGCTTGTCTATTCATTCTCTTAACAGTGTCCTTCACAAAACGGAAGATTTTAATTTAAGGCAATCCATCATACCAATTTTTTTCTTTCATAGATCACACTTTGGGTGTTACAACTAAAAACTCACTGCCAAACTCAAGATTTTTTTCCCCTATGTAACTTGTTTTGCATTTTACATTTAGATTTATGATCCATTTTGGGTTAGTTTTTGTGAAAGGTGTAAGTTCATTGTCTATATACATTTCTTTCATGTGAATGTCCAGTTTTTCCAGCACCAATTAGTTGAAAAGACTATCTATCTTTTTTCTGTTTGCTCTTTTGTCAAAATTCAGTTGAGTATATTTCTATGAGTGCACTTTTGAGTTCCCTATTCTGTTCCACTGATCTGTTTGTCTATATTTTGCCAAAATAAAACTGTTTTGATTATTATAGCTTTATAGTATATCTTAAAAGTCAGGTAGTGTCAGTTCTTAACTTTGTTCAACCTCAAAAAGATTTCTGGATCTTTTGCCTTTCCTCATAAACTTTAGAATCAGTTTGTCAATATCCACAAAGCAATTTGCTAGTATTTTGACTGGGACTGTACTGAATTTAGACAAAGATCTTAACTATATTGAATCTTAACTTTATTTGTATGTGTGTGTGTGCGCGCACACACACACACATGTGTTAGTCACTCAGTTGTGTCTGACTCTTTGTGACCCCATGGACTGTAGCCCGCCAGGCTCCTTTGAACCACCAGGGAAGCCCTAACTATAGTTAGTTTTCTTATCCATGAACATGAAATATCTCTTCATTTATTTAGTTCTTCTTTGATTTCCTTCTTTCAGTTCAGTTCAGTCGCTCAGTCGTGTCCGACTCTTTGTGACCCCATGAATCACAGCACACCAGGCCTCCCTGTCCATCCCCAACTCCTGGAGTTCACTCAAACTCATGTCCTTCGAGTCGGTGATGCCATCCAGCCATCTGGCAACCCACTCCAGTGTTCTTGCCTGGAGAATCCCAGGGACGGGGGAGCCCGGTGGGCTTCCGTCTATGGGGTCACACAGAGTCGGACACGACTGAAGTGACTTAGCAGCAGCAGCAGCAGCAGCAGGTCTTATACATATTTTCTGAGATTTATGCCTAAGTCTGTCTGTCTTTCTTTCCTCCCTTCTTGTCTGATGTAAACTGTTTTATTTTTCATTTCAATCTAACTACTCATTGCTGGTCTAGAGGAAAGAAACTGACTTTTGTATATTAACCTTGTTTTCTTCAATATTGCTCTAATCATATTTTTCACAAAAGTGCAAAAGCAATTCAATAGAGGAAAGGAAGTCTTTTTAACAAAAAAATACATTTGGATATCCTCAGCCAAAAAATAATAATAATAAACTTAAACGTCACACATTAAAAATTAACTCAAAATGGCAAAATGGATCATGAACTTAAATGCAGAATGCAAAACTATAAAATGTTCAGAAAAAAAATAAAATCTTCAGGACTGATAGCTAGGCAAAGAGTTCTTAGGACAATCCATAAAACAAAAAATTGTAAACTGGACTTAATCAAAATTATAACCTTAAAAAGACAAAATACAGATTAGGAGAAAACATTGCAAATGATATAGCCAAAAAAGGACTAGTATTTAGAATATATTTTTAAAGAATTCTTAAAAATCAACTGTTAAAAAAATCCAAATAACAAATGGGAAAAAGACATGAACAAATATTTCACCAAAAAGGACAAATAAGCATATGAAAAAATATTCAACATCATATGCTATAAGAGAAATGCAAATGAAAAATGCTATGAGATATCTCTATATACTTCATCAGAGTGGATTAAAAAAATTAGCAACATCACCAAATGCTGGTGAGGATTTGGAGAAAATAGATCATTAAGTTGTTGGTGGGACTGCAAAATGGTACAGCATGCTAGAAAACAGTTTGGTAGTTTCTCTAAAAACTAAACATGCAACCACCATATCAAGCATGATCCAGCAATTGCACTCCTAGGCATTTATCCTAGGGAAATAAAAACTTACATTCTCCAGTAATCTTGACTGGAAAATTCTATGGACAGAGGAGCCTGGTGGGCTATTGTCCATGGGGTCACAAAGAGTCAGACACAACTGAGTGACTAAACAACAACAGTAACAACTGGGTTTTATAATATGAAAAACAGGGTATCAGTATTACATGCTCAGCAGGCGACAGTGAGGGGAACTGTTGTGGTCATCTTGAGGAAAATAAGTATTGCATGAAGGTACTACACTTCCAAAGATTAAGAATCATTCTGCCTGCTAAACAAAATATATTCTGAAGGCTGCTGGTTTTGTAATCCTACATCTGGATTATTTTTGGGGGGGATTCTGTTACTTTAAAAGAAAAGCATTAAACAATAAAACAAGATACAGTGAAATCTACTTATTGTAAATTCCATCTATATTTAAAGC